>NW_009724412.1:0-5042 GCF_000703405.1 Apaloderma vittatum
GTTTTTTTATTCGTGGTGCCCGGGGTTGTGGTGCCCGTGTTGTGAGAAAACAACATTCACGCTCCTCTTACCTTCAGAGAGAAAGCCCCAAACCCCAACGCTCTGCCCTTACGATTTGATCTGCTTTTGTAATCGGGAAGAAAAAACACAACAGCAAACGTCTGAAATTTCTCCGGGGACTTTGGCACTGAGCTGGCCAGGGCAGCGTTCAGGTACCACAGCGACGGACAGCCAGCGCTGAAAAAAAATGCCGGTACCTAAGAACACATGAAACGCAGCTTTGAGACAAACTCTGCTAGGCTGAGGGGTTTCTAACTGAGAGGAGATGCTGAAACTGTCCCCTTGGTCTCCTCCTATAAATTGGGAGCAAACCCGTAGGAGCCTGTGGAGCTACCGTGGAGTACAAGAGAGGGGATGGGTTGGGGAATTCGGACCCAGGAGGGCTGACATCAGGTAGGTGCAGTGGAGCAGCCAAGCCCCGGAGCACCTCCTTGTCCCCACTGACTCCCGGCTTCCCACGCTCTCCGTGGAGATAAGCCTGGTTTCTGCTGAACTAAATGCTGCAATCACCTTGAAAGAGAGAGCAACTGCTGGGAAGTCCCAACAAAGCAGTCCCAGTGATTCTTAAATGGGATGAGTAACTGCTCGTTACTGGTGTGCGTGCAAGGAGAAGCTGGGGGCCTTGCTGGGAGTGGAAAGAAAGAGAGCGGAAAACCACAAAGTTAGGAATAAAACCTCTTTGTGAATACACAGTGGTGGAAGTGCACATACGCATCTCCACTCCACGGGCTGTGGAATAGTTGTCAGGACTGGATTTGGTCTTTGTGTTTTGCAATGAAACATCTGGTCCCTCCGCTGATTTGGAGATACGAATGAGCCCAGTCAGTCGTTTGGTTATACAAAGACATGTGAAAAAGCAAAGAAACACCAACAAGTGCAGCGCAAACTCCATTGCAATTCTCCCAGGCTGTTTATCAGTCTTTTGCTGGGATGGGATGATTAGAAAGCCCGTGACAAATTGCTTACTTAGCTTTCTGGCTTCCTCATTTCTGAGCAGATTTCACTATGCATCAGCCTAGGACTGTGTTTGCATGTGTGTTTTGTGTTTTTTTTTCTCCCCTCTGTAGACAAAATGGCAAGAAAAAACTGCCCAGCTTTTTCGGTATAGAAGGAGGGCAGGAGAGAGATATAACCACAGACAAAATCCTGCAGTATATTCCAGGAAAGGCAAGTACAAACACATCCAAGCCCCCTCCCCACTGCTCCCACAGATTATTCCCACCCCCTCCAAGGACGGTGCTGTGCAGAAGAGGGACGATGGATCTGGATCTAGGGGTAGCAGCAGATCTCTCTCAAGGAGATGGAGCTCACATCTGCAGCCGAGAGGAAGGAATGAGCCCTGTGGCCTTCAGAGCAGCAGAGCTAGCTGCTCCAGGGTCCCCATGCAGATGTTGAGGGGACCTGCCACCAGCCAAAACGTGCGATGGGGTGAGAGGGTCACGTCGAGAGCAAAACAGCACGGTGGGAATATCTCACACACGCCTTTGCTCTCGGTTCTTTTGTTTCTGGGTAGCCTGTGAAGGAAGGGCAAATTAGAGCGAGCATGCAAAGGTAGGATGATTCATTCCCACGCTGGAATGAGACGGAGCAGGCAGCGGTATTAGCAATGAGCCCGGGGAAGGTAATCAGGAAGGGCAGGTCTGTCCCAGGCACGTACCAGCCTTGTGGCCATATGGCCCGTTTCCCAGCACTGCTCAGGGAAAGCAGAGGTGAAATGATGAACCCCAGTACGTTTGCTTGGTCATCTTTGGGCAGGCCAGAGATGTGGACCAAGCTTCAAGGCTGTACTGGGTGTGCATCTCCTCCGATAATGGCAAACAGGCTATGTGGATATGGTGGAAGGGGAGACTGAGGCAGGGAGAGAGGTAATTTCAGAGAAGGTCAGCAGCAGGACATTGTCTCTTGGGTTTCAAGCGGCTGGCTAGCTGTATTTCAGTGGTGAGGAGGTACTTGTCAAGGGCTTGGGGTATTGCTGGATCTGGCTCTGCTCACGTACTTTGGGCTACTGTAGAGATTCAAATGTGCTCCCCACAAGTGGGGACCGTGCAGTCCCTTTCCATTCAGCTTCTCCCAGGTTGGCCCTTTCTGACCCAAAGGACCTTTTCTTTCCTTCATGTGAGCCTGAGAAGGAGCAGGATGGAAATCCTACTCCTGGCTTGTGAGGTGCCCACGGCTGAGCCCCATTGGGGGAACCTGTCCTGAACTGTGCAGGTGGGCAGCACAGCAGGACTGAGACTGTTCACAGTCCTGCCCCTTGCTTGTGGATCAGAGGACGAGTGGCAGGAATGATTCCCTGCGTGACTCAGCTGGTTTCTGGGAGGGTTGGACAGCACCTGACAGGGCCAGGTCGCAGATGGATCCTGGATACTTCCCCTGGAGAAGCAGGGAGAGCTGACATGTTAGCGGATCCTGGAAAACGAATCCTGCGAGCTGACAGAACAAAGTTCACCGAGAGATTATTCACACGGCAGAGTGTGGGATCTCTTCAGGCACGGGAAGAGGGTGGAGCAGTTGTTTGGATGTTGCCCTCACCTGGGGCAGATGGGGTTCGAACTCCCTGCTCAGCCACAAGCTTCTTGTGTGGCCTGCAGAAAGCCTTGGCTTAGTCCTTTTACCCACTCCCACCCATTTTTTTTCAGGAGGAACCCCTCTGGGAGTGAGAGGTGGGGGCCAGGTCAGAGAGGAGCCGTCAGCACAGGGCTCTCCCGATGCAATCTCAGTCACCAAACCTCAGGCCAAAACAGCAATTTGGGACTGGGGCAAGCGGCAGCCTTGGAACCCAGATCCTCTCTGGACTCTGCTGCAGGCAGCTGGGACACAAACCGATGCCTTTTGCTCCCACCAGCCTTCTGCCCCTTTCCCACAGTTTCCAGATATGGCTTCTGCGGAAGCCTATCAAAAGGGAGGGGAGAGGATGCGCTGGAAGATCCGTGCTTCTCATTTGCTTCTTTTATCATTAAACAGCAGCTTTGGGAGCCCCAGGGCATCAGCCTTGCAAGGCTGAGCTCTTCCTGCTGCCCGGGTGAGTGATTCAGCTGGGAGTCACTGGGGTCTGCAGGGGCTGAGGCAGGTTAATTATTAACTTGCTCTACCTGTCGGATGAGGCATCTGAGACTGAGGGAGAGAGCGAGAGAACATGTCAGGGCACTTGTGCTGCCAGAGACCTGCTGTTCTGCCAAGCCCTGAGAGAAACCGGGTTTCCAGCGATCTGCGCTGCCTCAGACCCAGCGGGATGGCTGAGCTAACGGGAACGGTGCTCTTTGGGAACGGTGCTCTTTGGGAACAGTGCTCTTTGGGACCAGGCTGGGGAAGGAGGGCGGTTGCAAACGGCACAACCCAGCCAGGGAAGTGAAGGGCTGGCCGCGGCAGATTTCAGAGGAATGGTGAATGCTATTTCCCTTTCGTTTTGGTTGCACGCTGAGGCATCCCCACGGTTTCGGGGATGCGTGGGCCAGGGAGATAAGTGGTGCTCGTGCAGGAGGCTGTGACAACTCTTGTCACTGACCCTCACAGGACACCACAGGGTTCCCAGTGTAGTTTTTTTGGGGGATGGCCAGATGCAGGCCGTGCTGATGGCTATAAACCTATCACAGAGAGGGCAGGGATGCACTTGTGGGTCTGAGCCCAGAGACATCTGAGATTCAGCAGAAACATTTTTTTTCCAGCGCTTGGGTTTAGACAAGTCCTCCACATCTTAAGAAATTGCTGTTGTACCTCTGTGCCACCCAGCTGGATGCTCGTTTGGGAGAGGGAAGTATTCCCTTTGATTAGTTTCTTGCCACATGAACGGTGGCGGTGAAGCTCTCCCTTCCGCTCCTGACCCCGGGGAGGATCGCTGTGGAAGCTGGCGGGTTGGCAGAGCTCTTTGCCAAAGCTGCTGTGGCATTCCCAGCTCCCAGGTTGATTTTTCCTCCTCGGGGCCTTACTTATTACTGCCACATTCCAGGCAGCAGCAGCATCCAGGCAGCTGGTAGCCGGCGCTGCCGCTTATCACCGTGTCCGTAATTTCATTACTTTATCCTCTCGCCCCTCCCTGGTGCTGCCCTCACCCGAGCAGTGTTTTGTTATTGCTGCCCCAGCTGTCAGGTGATCAGCTGCTCTTTGTTCTGACAGCGGCTTGTAGCACAAATGTAATCTTTTCCTATCCTTAATTACCTCAGGGAGCCCATTAATTGGCAGCCAACAGGTTCCCACCTCCTGGGTACTGTGTGAAGCAGGCTGGGAAGGCTGGAGGGAGAGTTTAGGCAGAGAAGGGGTTAAGTTGTGCCCTAAACAGTTCCCTAAATTCAGCGAAGCCATGGAAGGAACCTCAGACTTTGCAGGTGAAAGGGTCCTGCCAGTATTTAGGTTCCTGTTACCGGTTCACCGGCTCCGGAACAGGGTTGGGAGAGGGGTTGCTTCATGCCGGAGGGGTGAGTCACGGAGGCCCCAGCAAGACAGATCTGGTTAGCAATGCTGGATCTTCGTGTCTCGTGGGGCTCACGCAGCTGTCCCCTTGGCACGCCGCGCCAGACAGGTTGGGCGATGGGGAACTGGATCCCTGCTGAGCCCCGGCAGCCCCTCTCCCTGCTCATTCCTGGAGATGCTGATTTGTTTGTGTGGTGGTTTGTTTTTTTTTTTTTAATCCTGAATCCATGTTACAGAATATTCAGAACCAGGAAAACCAGAAAGAAAACTTGGACCAGAGGTTCCCCAGCCTGTTCAAGAAGGGACGAAGGAAAATGGTCGTCAGGAATCTGGGCAAAATTATCTATTACTCTAAGGTCAAGTTTAAGTTCCAGCACTGCCAGGTGAGCTGTGGCACCTGTTTGTGGGCATTTCTCTTCTCACCCTGCAGGATTGGGAAGTAAAGTTTAATTATGGGAAATGTGACTCACGGAGACTTCCTGGGGCTGCTGCGTGGCTGAGGGAATTTTGCTGCCACGGGGGGTGCGGGCACCGGCTGGCACCCCCCAGCTCCCGGGGTGTGCGGGCACACCCAC
>NW_009724412.1:5073-28546 GCF_000703405.1 Apaloderma vittatum
CCCCCACCAGCTCCTGGGATGTACGTCCACACCCAGCTGCCGGGCTGGCAGCACATCCACCAGCAGATACATGGTGGTGGCCCTTGGATAGGCAACCACTGGCTTTTCTGTGCCCAGATCAGTCTGAGATGCAAAGGGGAGCTTGGAGGGAGAAAGGACCCTGAGATAACCCTCAAAACGTGTCTTTTCTGCAGGAGGTGAATGACTGCTTCTTGGAGCTCTTCCAGTCTTACCTGTACTTCCAGTCTATGGGCCCCAACGGACTCACCTACCAGGTAGGGCATCTCCCGGGCCCACCGGGGCAAATCCCTTCCCGAGGATGCCAAGCTCCTGGGGGAATAGAGTATTTCTTCCTGAGGACTGTACCCAGACAACCTCAGTTCTTCATCTGCAGGGCAGAGAAAGAAGCACGTGGGAGAGGGCAGAGAATTTAAAAAAAACCCAACCCTGAGTGATCCTTGGGGAGCTATCCTGGCAAACCATTCATCAATCTTTTACCCTGATGATGCGCACAAATTGCAGTCAGTAAGCTGTTTTGCACAAGCAGCCAAAAAAACCAGAAGCAAACAAGCAGCAGCACTAAATGTGCTCTCCCTCTGTGTGAGTGGATATCTAAAACTGAGCATGGCTGGTTCGTACATGTTCGTAAAATTTGCTCCTTTTTGAAATGATTTCTTTTCTTCCAGGTAACTTGAGGTTAATGCAATACTCCAATATGATCTTGACTAATACAACAAGCCAGCTGTATTACTGACAAGACATGTGTACAAATAATATTATAAAATTTCCAATCTACTTTATAAACAGCTCCTTAGTTTATTAATTCTAGAGGAATTAGAAAGGAATTAGTGTGCTAGTGCTCTCCACTAGACATTACAGCGATTAGCTTTTTTTACAGTCCTCATTTAGGAAGCCCAAGACAGGGAGCACAGACTTGTCCTCCTTTCCTGTCCTTCGTTATAGTGGGACTCTGAAGAACTGGGGTATAGAAAGGGGACAGCTCAATTTTGCTTTATGGTCATTTCCATCTTCTGGCTTCCTTGCATTAAACCAGCACTATTTTGCTGAGGTTTCTCCTAAAACTGAAAGGCTTGGAAGCAGAGGAAGTATTCTTGCCAGCATGGCAGAGGATAACTGCAGTACCAGCCCAGGGAGCTGCTGGACCTGCTTCTTCTGGGCAGCATGCTGGATCCAAGTCCCAAATGCAGTCTAACGCTGAGGCACAGCTACCTGCTGGTGCCCAGTCTGGACTTGCGCTCTCCTACAGCAAAAGGGCATTAATTGCAGAGCCTCCCTGTGGGTTGCCCCCCAAAATAACGATATGTTCTTCTTATGCAGGGACTGCTGCCTTTAAAAGAGCTGAACGTGTGTGAAATCGAGAAGGGGAAGAGCGCCGGGCAGGAGGATCACGCTTTCCGCATTGCAGGTCGGTGCCTCTTTGTTCTGCTTTGAAGAGAGAGCAGAGGGTGCGTGAATCACGCCTGTCCCTGCTCCTTGTCCCGGAGAGGAACCACATTGTGGAAAGAGGTTGCAGAGAGATGAAGCTTGTCTGCAGCTTGGCTGGAGGCTTCTTTGGGTACAGTCACTGCTGAGTTACAGCAGTTGCAAGCCCCCAGATGTAGTAGCTAAAGCAAGCAGTATGCAGAAGTAAATAACCCTGTAACGACAGAGTCAAGAAAGTTCATTTGTGTCCCAGGCCCACTATCTGCGTGCTCTGGTGTCCTTGATTAGAGAGAAAGTTCTACAATGGCCCCTCAAACAACAAAAAAAAATTACATAAATTATAAAAAGGAGCTAGTGCAAACAACCCACTCGTCTTGAGGACTGGCAAGTTGTGGTCTTGTTACATCATGCTAGGCAGGGATCTCTAGCCCTTTCTGTGAGTCGGTAAAATGAAGGAAAACTTCTCCCCGATGTAACCTGTCAGGAGTGTCTGCACTGGGGTGGGTGGACTTGTTCTGCTTGTATTAAAACATGCAGGAGTGTGGCTGGGTGGAAAATTGCCTCAGGCTTTGCTGGGTTTGTGTCCTGCTTAGTGAAAGAGCAAACCAAAGGCTTTCTGACAGAGAGAGCTCTATATACCAGGAGGCAGTGACACCAAGAAACCAGAGAAATAGCGAGATTTAAGATTGCTGGGAGATCAGAGGAGCAATTTTATTTTTCTGCCAGAGCGGGAGAAATCGAGGCACGGAGGGGATAAGAGCCTTGTCCATGGCCTCACACGGGGTCAGGATGGAAATCTTTTGTCTCATGACTCTGAGACAAGACGACACACATCCAATCTCTTGTGAAATCCTGTGGTGTCAGTAGTTCCCCGTGCCCTGCCGCTTCCCAGGGTGGTTCAGTCTGTTGGAAGATGCCAGCATGGTCGTAAGAAGCCTGAAGGTGCGAACGGAGCCCAGCACCATGCAGAGTGCCTTGGTGCACCTCCACTGAGAAGTGGATGGCAACTGGCAGTCACCCTGGCTTTGCGGTCCATCTGATGCTCACCAAGGTGTTCAGCACCTCGAGTTACCTCTGCCTCACCTGTTGGCAGCTTTTTCATTTCTCCAGACAGAGAGACTTGGGTGGGAATAAACTGCGGCTCCTCCGGGAAGGGGCTTTCTTGCTTCCGATGTTCCTCTGGAAGCGTTTGCGTGGAAAGAGGAAGGATGGGGCAGAAGGAAAGAGCACGAGGGCCAGCACAGGTCGCTCAGCGTGGCTGTGTCATAGCCCCACCGCAAACGTGCCCTCGGGCGGAGGGAAGTGGCAAAGACCAAATTAGCAGCAGCTTTTCAGGCTCCGCTTCGCAGCAGCCCCAGCAGCTCCTTGCACGAGCTTCAGGCATGTTTCAGGCTTCAGGCTTAGACGTGCGTTTCTTTTCTCATTTTCTCGTCCTTTGGGGCCCTGCTTAGCTCTGGCGGCGCGAGCAGCCCTTGGGATACGTCTGGAAGCCTGGCCTGAGAGGAGGAGCAAGCAGTGCCATGACAAGGGTCACGCTCTAGCAGCAAAGTTCCTGCTGTTTTTGTGAGAGTCTGGATGCCTGGAGAAGGATTCAGAGCTGCTCAAACATCCAGATAACGCCAGCACCTTTATACCCTCCTAGCAACCCTGTAAAGTAGGGAATCTCTTTATCCCCATTGCAAAGATGGGGAAACTGAGGCAGGAGAACTCCAGAGCCACGTACAGACGGAGGTGTTTCAGAGTCTTAATTAACTGTTGCTTGTAAGCAAGGTAGGGATTATGGGATGAAGGCCTCCACAGAAGGGCAAAGTATCAAGCTTATCCAGTGCACTTGCTTATCTGAATACTTCCAAGTCCCACAAAGCCAGATCTTACTGAGCATGCACCAAATATGATTTAATATGACATCACTGGTAAATTATTAACCATAACATACGTTCTGCAGCCTGTCAGAAATGATTATTAACGTCACTAGGCTGTGTCTGTACTGAGAAGCAGAGGGCGTGTGAGATTTTTTTTTTTTGCTTGTGCTGCTCAGTAAATGATAGATGGAGACACTGAAATCAACAAGATATAGGGCTCTTCTTCCCTTCGAGAGGATGTCTGAGAGCAGCTTCAGCTTGTCTGGCACAGATTATATTTGGGGAAGCAATAAATAAACAGTGTCAGAGAGCTGCTGATGTTCTACATATTGAGTGCCAAAGTGAAACTAAGGAATAGCATGAGACTTTGGTGTGGAGTTCAGCTGATCTGCAGAGATGCTTTTCACAAGCTGTTGGGGGCTCTTAAAGCTGAAATCTGCCTCTTGATTCCAAGCTTGACTTTCATACTATCTTTGACTTTTTGTTCTTAGCCTGGTTTTTGGTCTGGTTTGGTGGACAGAGGTAGGTGTGGCTGCATGAGCAGGTGGTGAGAAGGAGCTGGAGCAGCTCCTGAGGTGAGACAACGTGCTCACGGTGGTGGTAGGAAGGACCAGAGCACGATGTCAACGGAGCAATGTGCTCACAGGCAGCCCGCGATGTGCAGAACAGCTCTGGCCAGCTGATTGCTTTTTGATGCTGCAGTCGGTGCCTTTATCTGCTCAGCTCATCTCATCTCACATACCTAGGTCCTCTGCTGAATCCCCTTATCGTGTTCTGCCCGACTGAGTCAGAGCTGAAGCAGTGGCTCTATCACCTGGAGAAACAGATCCAGCTGAACGGAGGAAGCCTTGCCTTGCCCTTTCTCTCTCAGGTCAGTGTCTCGGGATGGTGAGGTGCAGGGGAGCCAAGGGCTGAACAACCGGGGAAGCTGCAGCCGTTCTCCGAGTGCCCTGTGGGGCTCTGGGTGCCTCCTCTGGGCTCCAGAGCGCTGGGCATGGCTCTGGGTTCACTTCCAAATGTCTCACTCCATGTAGACGTACTAATTAGCCACTCCTGACAGACACATTCTTGCTCGGGAGCTCCTTTGCTTTTGGGGGAACCATGTGTTTGTGTTCACATGGTCTGTGCAACCAGCACCGGAGTGACTGTGGGATTTCAGCCTGAAAGGCAACCCCTCAGGTGTGCTGCACCGCTGAGACCTGGCAGCCGCTCGCTGCAGTTCTGCTGCGCGTGTCTGAGCACACGGCTTCTAATTTTGGAGCTTGTGTCCTGCGAGGGAAGGGTGCACAAAGAGAGCCTGGCAGGGCGTGTGCGCTGAAAGGGAGACCTGCGACCCAGAGGTGCCACCAAGCACAGCCCCTGGAGGGTCAGAGGTTTGGGTCTGGTTCAGAGAAGTTCTCACACAGTTGGCTGCTTGTGCAATTATCCAGAGTTTACAAAACACGTGGAGGAGGAGACTGGGGCCAGGGCCTAGAAAACAGGACCAGATTAAAGAGACCTGTCTTCTCTTGCAGTCTCTGCAGGGTGATTTATTTCCCTCCCTGTCTCCACCTCCCCCCTTGTAAAACAGATGATGCTAGGTACCAAGTATGATTATTCAGTCCCAGCTGAAAAACTGGCTCCTGCACAGATTTATTTATCCTTTTCTGCTTCTGCCACACTTGAAAAGTGTCCTGAGGTGGGAATGTGCTAGCTGAATTCTTGGGGGAGGACACGTCTACCCTGCTTCTCAATTCTCCTCCTGTCCCTAGGACGACTGGAAGCAGAGCTCCGTGGGGAAGGAGGAGCTGCGGTGGTCCGTGCAGAACATGCCTGTCCAGGACTGGAGAGGGACCCATCGGGAATCCCTAGGAGATGTCCTCTGTGTTTCCAAAGTGAAGCTTCAGCATCTGCCTTTCCAGGTAGGACATTTCTCTGGGGAGCAACCTCCTGCCTGCAGGGCTCAGGAAAGGCAATGGATGGAGTGACTAGTGCAGGTCCTGCCTACCTCCTGCCACTAATCCAGTGCTCTGATACGGGTCATTTAACTCACATCCTGGTAAATGGAAGGAGGTTTGTTACTGCTCCTGTGGCCCAGCAGCAGTGCTTGGGGACAGCACATCCCTAAGCACTTGCAGGGCAAGGCTGGCAGGTGGAGCGGGCAGGAATCTTCTGTGGAGCCCGTTGCAGGGAAGCAGCCTGGCTGTTTCCAGAGCCCTTGCCTCAGGCTGCTGTCCGAGAGATGAAGTGAAGGGCTCTGGGGATGTGAGCCCTGCCTGCCTGGTCACAGGGAACCCTCTTCCTCTTTACCTCCCCAGGAGCAGCACGACCGGCTGTTGGTGCTTTACCCGTCCACGCTGGTGATAGTATCTGAAGAGCGCAATGGCCTCTATTTTAAGGTAAGTTCATTTTGGAGCACCTTCCTGCCTTCTCTCACCCATCCGCAGCGGCTGTTTCAGCACTTCTTTGGCTTGTTGCTCCCTCCACCTGGGTTCCCTTGTGCTCCTCATGTTGGCAAGGGCTTCCCCTCCACGCTGTCCCCTTGCCAGCTGGCAGGTGAGCAGGCAGAGGGGTGTTGCGAGCTATCTTCCCATGAGAAACACCTTGCCCTCCTACAAAAGCCCCGGGGGGAAAGGAGCTGGCTGCCAAGGAATCCGAGTCTCTGGGAGGAGGGAGGCTGGCGTGTTTCTGTGTGGTTGTGCTGGCAGAGAGCCCGGCTCGCTTGCTTGAGACAGGAGCTGGAACAGCCCCAGAGAGTGCCCCTGCAGAGGCTTTGCTTCCCAGACCTTGTTTTGTGGGACACTTGGGAGCATCTGGGTGCTTGTGGGGAAGGGCAAAGGCAGGTAGTTGGCTGGAGGGCAGAGAGGAGAGGCTGCTGCTGGAGCCCTGAGCTTTCTGCTCTTTCCCCATGCGGGACAAAAGAGATGTTCCACAATGTCCCCTGAGCAAAGTCTGTTCATGCCAGCGGAAGGGATAACAAAGACATGGAAACCTGAGTGCCCCAGGGGATGCAGGATGAGCTTCTCTAGTCCACTGGTGTGTCTTTGCATGTAGGAACAATGCTGGGAGCCTCAGAAGTCTGCACGGCCCTGATTGCCAACCTTCATCTTAGGCATCATTGCAATGGCTGTTAAACAGTCCTCTGCTTTCTGGCCTTGGTTTTCCCAAGCTGGAACAAACGTGCCAAAAAAAAGAGGGCTGACCTGGCTGTGAACCTGCACGTGCGGCACCACTGGCACATGGTGGAGCGGAACAGAGCTGAGCAGCATCGCTCCTAGTCACTGAGAGAGGAGCCAGGTGCAAGGAAATCCTGGAGAAATGACAGTCTTGTGGGATTCACTGTGAACTCACTGGGGTCCTTCTCCATATGATTTCACCGTGTCCATGTCTGGATGCTTTTAATTCAAGTGCTACGCCTGGAAAGACATGCATAGAGCATCTCCGTGGCCAGAGGAGATGGGTCTGCCTGCCACGGGAAGGGGTATGAGGAGGGGCATGTGCCAGTCAGAGCTCACCTCCATCCCCACTGCAACAGGAGAGGGTGTTTTCCAGCAGCTGGTGGCTCGTGTGACACACCTCAGCCTGAGCTTGTTTTCGGGAACATGTTGTTTGCAGCTCCTGGGAATGGGGCACCATGTAAGGGGGCCTTGGGCTGGGCTCTCAGGATTAGCTCATCTCTTTTGAAACCTTAAACCAGATTTGTCCGCCCCGTCCATGCAGTGTTTCCTTCCCACGGTGCATGAGCGTCGGTCGCTGGGCGTCTCGCTCGGCGGGGGAATGGCAGGGCTCTGCGTGGCCGGGAGGTGATTCACCAGCCTGTGACACTGCAGTGGGAACCTGATTTTCCACAGGCATGTCCGGGCACAGGAGCCTTCTCCCAGGGCTTCTGCAAATGAACTTCCCTTCCCTGCGAGCAGATGCTGAGCCCTACAATTTGTGTGCTAAGGAATAGCCCGGCCCTTTTTGTTCTTCAGTTTCATACAAACCACAGGAGCTGCTGCTGCCAAGTTTGCGTGTGGGACAGGGAAGGGGAAGGCAGGGGCTGAGCCTGCCGGGATGGAGATCACCCGCAGCAGCAGGCTCTGGCTCACCGCTGGTGGGAAAAGGCTCTGGGCGAGGTGTCAGTCAGCAAGGGGGGAGCTGCTGGGGGGACAAGGTTCGTGCCGTGCCCGAGGAAGGCTGGAGGGGCTCTCTACAGCCACCGTGCGTGTTCTCTGCAGGGTGCTGCTGCGCTTCCCTAGGTAGGATTCAACCCCACAGGTGTTTCAGCCTCTTCCCATGGACACGGGGCTGTTCCCTTAGGGAGGACAAAGCACAGGGCACCTTTGGGAAGTCATCCCAGCTCTCTCCTGCAGCCCCTGTTCCAGCCAGAGCATCAAAGTCCATTTCTTACAGCAACGGGGGGAAAATGAGCGACAGAACTTCGCGTGAGCTTTCCCTCCCAAAGCCAGCCTCCCTGTACTGCTCAGCCCATAAATCACTTTTGGTGCAGGAGAAATACCACAGAAGCCTGCGTGTGCCCGCAGGCTGTTGCAGAGAGGCAGGTGGCCAGCACAAACCACCGACGCTCCACGCTTCCCTTATGGCAATTACAGCAACGGGGGGAAAATGAGCGACAGAACTTCGCGTGAGCTTTCCCTCCCAAAGCCAGCCTCCCTGTACTGCTCAGCCCATAAATCACTTTTGGTGCAGGAGAAATACCACAGAAGCCTGCGTGTGCCCGCAGGCTGTTGCAGAGAGGCAGGTGGCCAGCACAAACCACCGACGCTCCACGCTTCCCTTATGGCAAAGCCGTCACGTCGGCCGCGTTCCTCAGAGCCTGTGCAGTTGGGATAGCTTTGCAGTGAGGGCATGATGAGGAGTTTCTCCTACACACCTTGTTTTGCAGCCAGCAAACTTAGGCAGATGAATCCTGACTGATTGCACCTTTTGAGAGGACCTTTGGCTAAGTGACAAGGTTTCACTCCTGCTTTCTGAGCTTCCTCCATCGCTGGGGATGGGGGAGAGCAGTGTGAGGTGGGAACTTGGTTTCCTGAGTGCTCCTCAGATGCTGTGTTTGTCATCCCAGCCAGGAGCTGCTCCCAGGTACAGCCCTGTCTTTGTATGCTATTGCAGGGCATGGATTCCTCCTTGCAAGGCTGGAAGTCCCGATCCAGCAACTAAAACCTCGTTCAGGAATGTGTTTGCAAAAATTTCCCGGAGAGATTGGTCATGAAACTATGAGAAACTGTCAAAAACAGAACTAGAAGTGAAGGAGTGTTTTTCTGAGCTCAGGAGGGCACTTGTAAAGGACAAAGCTCATAGAAATGGCTCACACAGTCACGCTGGCTTCAGAGGCTTCTTTCCGGCAATAAAGCTGGTGGTAGGAGAGATCTGTGAGTGGGGAGGGATGAGGCTGAGTCAGCCTGCTGGAGACAAAGTTCTCCAACCCCTCTGGGAGTGGGGAGGTACCCAAGCCCTCACCCAGATGAGCAGCAGCTTGGGTGCCTCTCATCTGCTGCCAACCTGTCCTAGGCGATTCAGGCTCTGAGCTTTCCCCTTCCTCCTCCCCTCCTAAAGCCTCTTGGCTTCCCTGATGGGGAAGTCCCTGCGGAAGCGGAGTTTGACCGTCCGGGTGCCTGCAGAGGCTCCAGCCCTCGAGCAGGAGGGGGAGGCCCTGTTGTCCTCCCCTCTCTGTGCTCCTCAGCCTGCTTCTCTCTTTGACAGGGCGAGCTGCCACTCAACGCCATCCAAGTGCTTTTTGAAGAGAACGAGAAAACCTCCTTTTTAATAGAAGGTGCGTGTCCAGCATGCCAAGGGGTGTGCTGGCAGCAGCCACGGGGGTCTCGGGGGTCGGACTGGTTGTGCTAAGGTGCCGTGGCTGTCTTCCTGGCTGTGCTCGCCCATGTTGGCACCCAAGCTCTGTGAACTGAACTGCTTGGAAGTCTCAAACAGTTTGGCACAGGTCCCCCCTCGTTTAGATCTGGGCTGTGATTGCCCCTGTCCCGCGTTCAGCCCGGTGCAAATGGTGAGCGCCGAAGGCACAGCGTTCCCCTGTCCCTGCACTGGTGTCCTGGTCTCCAGGTCCCCGTGGGAGGGAAGGAGAGAGGGGACTCCCGTGGGTTTCTGAAGGCAGTGGCATGAACTGTCAATCAAAGCCCCTAAGAGCAGTGAGGGGTGTTTTTACAGGCCGGCTGATCAATTCAATCCGAGTGATCTGCCGCAGCTATGAGGATTACCAGGAGTGGCTCTACTGTCTCAAAACAGCCCAGTTTCGAAATGCCGACTCCTCCCTCTCCGGATCAGAGAGTTTCTCAGGATCAAAGCCGCCACACCTTGGCCAAGTAAGAGACATTGTGGGTTTGCGTGTAATCAATAAATGCCTCCCAGGACTCTCACCTGTCCTATCTCGGGCCACGTGTGAGTGCTCTTGTGACACAGCAGACTTTGCCTCAAGTCCCCTGCTTGAAGACTGTCGTGGAAGTGCTGATGCCTACACATTATTTCGAAGCCCTATTTTATGTTATGTAGGCACAAATTATACTGAATTCCTTCAAAAGCAGCCCCCTGCCTGTAGACTGTCACAGTGCTGTGCAGTGAGATGTTGCCACAAGGACATTAATGGGGAGGGGAGACCCGTCCTGCCAGCGCTGCAGCCGGGGTGGGCTCAGGGTGCCCGAGCATCCTTCTCCCTGCTGCAAGCTGGGTCTGGCTTCAGTGATGCTCAGGCAGGAGATGGGGCTGGGCAGGGATGTGCCTGTGGACGCAGTGAGAGCTGTTTCTCTGCACTGTTCTTCTTCCCCATCTAGTTTGGCGGCAGCGGGAGAGGGTCGCTCAGGTCTGACGGCCGCACAAACTCCTGGGCGTCGGGAGGCCGAGTGGCCACCTTGACCCACCTCTCCCAGCACAGCGGCTCTCTGCCCGACGGACAGTCCTTCGTGCTGATGCCTGAGAGCAGGGTGCTTGAAGACCCCCTCTCTCCTGGCTATTCCCAGCCTTTCCATGTAAGTGAACCCCTAAAAAGCCTGGGATGTGTGTGGGGACAGAGCGGGGCGGTCTCTCCAGGTGTCCAGACAGGCTGAGCTGGGGCGGACAGTGTTTGCTACACGGCACAGCAAATCCATGCTTGGAGCCTGTTTGTCCTGGCTCAAGCTTTGTCATTGATGATAAGAGGGAAAAAATGTCCAAAGAACCTCGTCTCAGCGCTCTGCTCTGTGTAGGGGTTGTGGGCACAGATTGCAGAAGGGCAAACGGGACGGTTCGAAGGTCATGAAACCCCAAAGCCAGCAGCCTGTAGGTGGGTGGAGGTGATGGGTTAAGCAGGCTTTTTGCTCTGTGCAGCGTTTGTGCATCCATCTGCCTTCTCGTTCCAGTGCCTGGCTCAGGCCAACTGGCCGAGTGCGGGGCTGCCAGCCCAGGACCTGCGGAGGGGAAGCAGTGCCAGGAAGCCCAAGGGCAAATGTGGACCCTGCAGCCAGCAGCTGCCCAGCCAAGACATGGAGAGAACCCTCTGCAGCCTCATTCCCGAAAACCCCAACGGCGAGCTCCTGTCCTCGGTGTACAACGAGCCGTACTCCGCGCGTGGCTGGCAGCATCACCCGGAGCTGAGCAGTGTAAGGGGGGCTGCGACGCCGTGGGGCTGTCCTCCTGCCTGGGGAAGGGTCGAGCAGCAGAGAACAGTTCATATTTTCCTTATGGTGTAGGGATATCTGTCCTGGCAGATGCTCTAGGGCAGGCGTGAAACCCGTTTCCACTTGAAAATGGCCTCTGGGAGGTGAGGTTAAACAGGGCAAGTGCAGCAACGTCTCTTGGAGCCCTGAGATGCTGGGCACGGATTCCTGAGGCCAGCACTTTGCAAGTAGGAGTGTTATTACAGGGCACAACCCCTTCTTCTGAGGGCTTTCCAGCATGTGCCCATCAAAGGTTTAGCGTGTGATGCCACGATTCCCTCCCTGCAATGAGCGTGTGTCTGCCTTATGCCCAGGGAAGTCCCCTTGTTAGCACAGACAGCTACAGCAGCACTTGGGATTTCTAATTACAGGGAGATTCCCAGCTCCCATCCCTCCTGGGGGTGAAATGCAAGTAGGGAACAGCGTGTGCTGTTCCTGTTTCAATTTCTGCCTTTCAGCTGAACAGATGGAGCTTGGTGGGAAGTCAGCCTTTGACAGCTCCCAGCTCCCTGGAGAAGCTGGCCGTGCCCTGCTCTCCTTCGTACACTTGACCACTCTACAGCCAGCTCCCCCAGCCCCCCCAGTTCTCCCCGCATGGGAGGCACCGGCTTCCTGGGAGAGGTACCTTGCGCCTTCTACAGCCCTGACTCAGCACACAGGCTTTTGGCTCCAGAAATCGCGCCTCGGGCCATTTCTTTTCCTGCTGTCTGCCTGAGCGGGCTGGGGAAGGTCTGCATTTCGGGGTGGGGCAGGGCACAGCATAGTTCTATTTTTTCAAGCCGGGACAGAGTCAGAGGGGAACAGGTTTCCCCTGTCTTATCAGTGGATGCCAGCATCGCAGCAGTCCCAGGAAGAGCCAGAAACCACAAAAAAAGGCAGAGACTGAGGTGTGATCAGAAACTGGCCATGAGTCAGGCACAGAGACCGCTTTATCCACCCCCTAAAATTCCCACTGTGATACCTGTGTGCCTGTTAAAAGCTACATTTCTGGTGTTGCACATCTCTTCAGAAAAGAATATTTTTGCGTCTGTCCCTTATGTTGCTGAAGCTCTCCCTCCACTTGGAGGGTTTGTCCTGATTTCTCTCTGTCCTTCCTCATCCCCTGAGCTGCCAGTGGGCTTCATCCCACTGCCTTTACCTCTGGCCAACTTCCACTACCTCTGTGGGTCGTTGCGAGGGACCCGCAGCCATTCTTCCTTTCCCATCTAAGGCCTTCAGGCTTGGAAGGTAATGGAATTTGCAAGGCAGGCAGAAAACCTTGTTTTGCCAAAGCCTGTTCATAGCAAGGCTGGCTTACAGGTGGGGAACCCCAGCTTTCCATGGCAGGTATCAAATCTAGAGTTTGTTTCGGTTAAGTTCCTGCAGTGTCACGGACAGACGGACTCAGCGCAGGCCAACGGGCACCCAACCATCCCGGTACCCCAGCACCTCTCTCTGCAGAAGAGGAGCTGCCAGCCCCTGCCCAGCAGTCACTACAGAGAGGTGCCCGCGGGTTACAGCGCGCCCGGCACCTCGTGCTGTCCCCAGCTGCGACCTCCTCCCGACGCTTCTTATCTTGAAGAGGTGAGTTTGGAAATGCAGTCCTTGCACCCCAAACTGTGCAGGCTCCACCCCAGGGTGCAGGAGTCCCAGCCTTGCCTTTCTCCAGGCGGGAAGAGTGGTGAGTCACTGCAGGGCTCTCTGGTGGGTGCATCTTGGGGAGCAGGGACGGCGGGACCAACAGAGGTGTGCAGTGTCCCAGGACTGCCGTGCTACATCCTCATCAGTGCATCTCTTTCTTTTCAGGTCTGTTCTCTGCGAGAGGAACATCTGGGCCCTTCCTTGCAGCCGTCAGGTGGGACTCTTGGGAGGCTGCTTGGGTGCTGCCGCCCACCCCTCCCCGCCTTGCCGGTGTCTGTCTCCATCATCGTTCAAAGCAGGGCTGGAGGGACCACAGGGACTTGTGCCTGCCCTTCCTTCCTCCTGCTTCCCTGCGGTGGGACCGAGCCTGTCACCCTGCCCCTTGGTTCCACTCCCTGCCCACTGGCTCGGGCCACCCGTCACCCTTCAGGGCTTGTGGTTTGTTTTGACGCTTACACCGCTTTGCCCCAATCTAGCTGCACGTGGGCCGCGATTTTGTGGGTCACCTCGTGCATACTCTCTGCTGGGCAAGGGGAAGGCAGCTGCTGGGCTGCTCCCGAGCTCTCTGAACGCTTTGGTCTGGTTTTCTGCAGATGGGGATGTGGACGCCTACGACCTGCCAGAGGCCGGCTGCCTGCACCTCGACTCGGCAGCCTACCACGACTACGCCGAGCTCCAGAGCTTCCAGAGCGACTTCAGCTATGACAACCTGTGGGAGGCTGAGGTGAAGGACCCAGGCACCCCACACACCTCCCCAGCACCCAGCCAGCAGTTTTACCAGGGCTGATGGAAAACCTCCACAGCCAGGCACAGAAAACCCCCCAGGCTCCTTTCTCACTGGTTTTCCCTCCAGGGTGAGCAGCCTGGGGTGTACAAAGCAAAGGGAAGGGCCTTGCTCTGGGAAAGGTTCCCATGTGCTGGCATGACCTGAGCTCAGACTTCTCCCCTAAATCTGAGGATGGAGGCAAAGCACAAAATCGACAGCCTCTGCAGACCCGGAGGGGCAGTGTGGGTTCTGTGCTCCGTGGCTGCTCTGGCTCGGGGAGCTCAGGCTGGGGAACAGCATTGCCCCCCTGAAAATAAAAAGAACAAAAGGCTGGTCAGGTTCCCTCAGATAAAAGGGACTGGGTGTTCAGATGGAGCAGTCACTCAAAAGCTAAAGAAAAAGGCCTGGTTGGTGGCAGGGTTAGTTTCATAATTTTCCATTTTACCAGAGCCCTCAGGCTGGTCACTTTGAGGATCCAGTGATCCCCCATAAGCCAAACCTTCCTCCATTGAGCTCTGAAGCCTGCAAAGATGCATGAGACATGCCCCATCATGGTATATGAGGTTGGTAGCAATACCTGTGCTCATACGATTGTCTTCCTGCAAGATCAGAGTTATCTGACAAGAGATGGAGAAAAAAATCCAAATCTGGGCGGAACGGGATGTTCTTCCCACCACATGTAAAAAATTCTTCCCTGCCACTGGTGGCTCCAGACCGTGGTGGTGACCTGCAATATTATGTGCCTGACACCATGGGAGCTGGAATCAAGAAATGTGCAGCCAGCAAATATGCCAAGTGGCTTGTGTTTACCAAGATCTTCCCTGGAAAGGATGCCCAAAAATTCCTCTTATGGGGCTGCATCCTTTCCTCCCACCCCTGTGCACATTCCTGGGCTCGCACTCAGTGCTGCCTGTGCCTATCTAGGCAGGGAGAGAAGGAAGAAAATTCACTCCAGTACGGCCACAGCACTCGAGTGAGCAGTGCAGGCTGCAGCCTCTCTCTTCCCCGAGTCCAGAGCAGCAGCAAGACCAGGACACAAACAAGAGGGGACAGAGTCTCGGCGCTATCGTTTTCCAGCCTCTTAGGCTAGATCCTTTAGCACATATGAGGTTAGCGGCAAATCCAAATATTTTTACCCGAGGCTCCAAATTCTTAACCTTTGTTCCCTAAAGAGGCTGCAAACCAAACATATTAACAAAATCTCTTGGTTTTCTTCTTTCACTGAGGCAAACAAGAGTCCGGGAGCTCTTTGTACTTGAATATCTATGTATTACATTGTTTGTGGGTTTTTTTCCAGAAAGTATCTGACAAAGTTTACATGTGAGGTTTGAGTGGGTTACATATATTTAACGTGTAAATGTGGCTGAGTTGAAGATTATTTAATTTTCTAGCTGCGGATGATGTTCAGTACTGTAGAATGGGCAGCTCTCTGCGCATTCGCGTGCGTGTGTTGGTTTGGGTCTTCTAGCTTTTATTGTTTTGTTTCAGGTTTACTTTCATTTTGGGAAGATTTGTATCTAATAACTCCAAAAGGTTCTATTTATTCAGAGCAGAATTGCACTAGGGAACACCAGAAACACATCGTACGTGGGGAGGTGGCCGTGCTCATGAGCTCCTGTGAACACGCTGACTTTGAAGATGGTCCCCGTGACCTTTTGAATTGGGTTTCCACAGTGGTATCTGCGACGTATCAAAAGGGAAAAGCCTCTCCCTATTGCTGTAAAAGTTCCCTGGTGGATTTTTGTGAGAGTGGACGACTGCAATACACGTTCTTCTGGAATACTGCTCTTCTCTCTTTCTTTGCCATCAGCTGGTTTAATGGAGATGAATTTTTGCTGCTGTCCTTTCCAAAGCCCTTCCTCCCTTGAGGACTTTGGGTCCAGGAGGATTTCCAGCATGCTGGCCGTCTCTGGTTCAGGTCAGGCACTTGCAAACACCTAATCCTAGAGCAAAGTCGCCCCTGCGTTTGTCAGGCAGTGAGACCGGGCTGGAGATTTAATGCCGAAGCTATTCAGACTTTGCTTCAGCCCCGTGTTCTGGGGGTCTCTGCAAAAATCAGTTGGTGATTCCAAATATCTCCGTGCACTTGTGCAGCTGGGAATGCCCATCCCGTGCCCAGACTGGGGATAGTCTGTGCTACTGCTCTCCAGCCTGGGGAAACCTGGCGGGACCGAGTGGGACACACTGGCCAGCCCTAGCTCCAGGGTCAGACAGGGAGCTCTCCCGAGCTGTGCTGTGTGATGGGTGACAGCTACACCTGCCGGTGCTGGGCCACCAGCAGCAAGGTGAGAGACCCTTGTTTCAAAACGCTGCAGAGACGTGAGGGTTTCTAAAGGAATTTCAGTCCCACTCCCAGAGTGGCAGCTTTCCTCCCTGGCTACATCTGGGCTAAATTTGTCACACTTTCAAAGGCTGCCCTTTCAACACGCAGGCTGCTCATTTCTCACGCTTCCAGCACGCCTTTGTGCGCAGCTGCCGCGGTCTGTTTGGCTCTTATTTCGGGTCCTGAACTCCATCCGTGCGTCTGTGCCTGAGTTACTCCCTCGTTCCTGGGGCAGAGCGTAGCTGCTTCCAGCTGCTGCCCGGCGCGGGACGTAGCGTTTTGGGACGAAATGTGAGCCTGCCTTTAGCAAGTGGGCACTGTCAGGGGCTTACACCCACAGAGAGTGGGCTTGTGGGTGTAAACGGGACCCAGGTGTCCCCTCCCTGAATGCTGCTGGGTTTAGCTCCCCTAGAAGAAGCACTTCTTCCTGCTCTCCCTCTACCCATCCCTACTTTAGAAGGTTGTACAGCTTTGCTAGGCTGGTGTAATTAATGCAGAGCGATTCACGTGTGTGTACAAGCCCTGCGATGTTTCCAAACCAGCCCCCATCAGCATCAGATTGGTCAAGACCCACACCCAAGCTCCTCAGCACAGCCTGGTTTCCCAGGTTTACTGGCCATTGGTTTTGTTACCCAGATGCCGACCTGGGTGGCTCTGTTGCAGGTGGTAACAGGGCTGTGTTTGTGAGATATATCCATGGACACCTGCCTTGCGACCATGAAAACCCCCACTGTCTTGCTTTTCCTCCACCACGTTTCTCAGCAGAGTCAGGGTTTAAAAATAGAGGGTTTACTTAAAGTGGCATTGAACATCTCAGGGCAGGTTGCATTAAAATGGAAGTTGTAGTACCTGTAAACACACAAAATACCTCTCATCTCCTAAAAAAAAAGAAAAGATATTCATCCTTCACAGCCTGGCTGCCCCAGAAATAGGGTCTGAACCAGGGCACCCACAAAGTGCAGCCCCAGCGCTCTGCCAGCAAGCCCATGCACATCCCGCCGCCCGGCTGGGTCACAGGATAGCTACGTCTTTATTCCCAGAGGCAGATGAAAGGCATGAGATGACACTAGCTGCCAACAATTCACTCTCTGACAAATGATCTCTCCACCCCCCCCAACTCCCTCCAAGTGCTGAAAGTCCTAAATCAGGTGCCCCCGCTTCTGAAACCGTAGCTGGAATACCTGAGCAGTGATTGAAGCCCTGCGGGCTGCTGGATTTCTCTCTGCTTTCTGATTTTTCTGAGCCACGTTTTCAAACTTCTTTTGCTCACAGAATAAACAGCAGAAAGTCGTGATTATTTTTTTTTAAAAAAAAAAAAAGAAAAAAAGAGGAAGAAAGTGAAGCTCCTTTGGCTTAGGGAATTTGGAGGAAAAGCCCCTATAGCCACAGCAGAGCAGCCCACCCGCCTGGCTCCCACTCCTTCGCCGTGCAAATCTTTTTGTTGTAGTTTCAAAGACACTTGAGGTTTGGGAATTCCTTGGTGAGCACTTTGTATGAACGTGTCTCACCCCACCCACTGCCCAAAACCAGGGCTGAGGTGGGGGAACCCGCTGCCTGTTCCTGCTTCGTAAACCCAGCACCTGCCTTGCAGAGCCCTCCGCGGAGCTGAGGCTGTGCAGGATTTGCTCTAGGCTGTGATGAGCAACTCCCTCACTGCCCTGTGGGTGGGGGAATCAGCCAAAATATGTCATATTCTCACGGCCGGCCGAGCAGACTGAAGCAACTGGCATTTCTGTCATCTTAGATCAGAGGGAGGTCACCGCTCTCTCCGCTCTGCCCTGGCACCCCAGCCCTCCAAGATCTCTCTGGAGGGAAAAGTGAGGACTCAGAAATGGCCCAGCAGAAATATCCACGGGGGAGCTGTGCTCTGGTTTTATTGCGAGGAGACGAAGCAAAAATAAGAGCAAAGAAGCCACCTCAGCAAAACCAATTGATGCAGCGGCTGGGGTGGGGGGGAGGCGCAGTCCTCGTCCAGACTGGGGTGGCACTTGACGTATCGAGCCCAGATGAAACGTGGAGGCACTTCTTGAGGGTGCACCTGCCTGACTTTTTCATCTGCTTGGCAAGGCAAGGTGTCAGATGTGGGAGCTACGTGCGAGGCAATCGAGCGGGGCGGGATGGCACAGCTCCCAGCTCCAGCGCTGACGCTCTCCTTGGGGAGGGGAAAGGAGCCCCACGGCAGCAGGGATGCACGGAAAAGGTCATTTCTATTGTAGTGGCTGCTGCTATTGCAAAAGATGGTGAGGTCCTGGCTCCTCCCTCCGGGGTGAGACACAGGCAAGATGACCTCGCCATGGAGGGTGAGGAGAGAGCTTAAAAGGTCAGGGAATAAACCAAGCATTAAAGTTGGAGGCAAGTCCAGGCTGGTTCCCTTGAAGGACACTAGAGACACCACTGCTTGACTGAGCACAGTAGACACTCCCAGAGCTGATCTCCTGATACCAGCAAGATCTTTCAATATTTCCTTTTGCTCCTGCAGCGGGCTGAAAACATCTATCTTCTGAAATATTTATCCCATCCACTTCTTCCAGTAAAGATCAAAAGGAATGCAAAGTGTGTGTACAACCTGACGGACCATCTGGCTCCTCTGGTAACTTTTAACAAGGGGAGGTGCCAAACCACATTTGCGTCGCCAAGCCCAGGATCAGACGCAACTATCAGAAATAGGCAAAGGACAGTCGCTGGCAAAGGTGACAGGCACCTCGTGTCACTTAGAGCATAACATGAGAGCTGAACTCTCCTGGGAAGAAACTTAGCACGAGGTTTTGGACTCTAGGATAGAGGCATCGAAGGAGTGAGACACCCGCTGTGTCCCTCGGGGTGGGAAAACAGGTGCTCGGTGCCACCGTGCCTTTGCCAGCTCGAGCAGGAGAGGGAGGGCCAGGAGGCCACTTGTCCCACCTAGAGAGCCGTGGTTTGGCTGCTCATGGCTTGCCTATGGACCAGGGCATTACCTACCGTTCCTGCTTCTTGCAACATCTAGGCCTGATTCTTTTCTGGGTTGTACCTGGTATTACTACTTGCAGCCAAAGCAGCCTCCCATCAGCGCCACGCCTGCCCTGTGCAGTTCAGGAAAGCTGAGGGTTGTCTCTGGCTGTAACCTGGACACAAGCAGCAGAACAAGCTTCCCAAAGCGTGCACAGAACCGTCCAGCAATGGTGACAGGAGAGGACATGCAAGTCTCTTCTGGGCAGGGCTCTCTGGATCAGGCTCTTAATGACATGCGACAGCCAAGAGGTGTCTCAGAGGGGTAGGCATGGGGAGAAGCAGCCCATCTCCCTGCATACTGGGCCCCTCAACCAGCACATCAACTCCTACAGTTCTCTATCAACAGACACATAGTAGATTAACCTCTTATTCTTTAAAAATCAGTACTCATTCGACAGTTTTGCACACGAACAGCGTAGACACAGGAGTGTACACAAAAGCATTAAATGAGATAGATCTTTATTAGAAGCTTCTAGCATTTTTTATCTGTTCTCCTCCTCCACAAGACTCCTCTTACTGTATATACAGCTACTATAGTCCATACAGAGCCTGTACATCTCTCTCTCTCGCTATTTACTGCGACGTATCTCACTGTACAATTGTACAGTGTGCTCCTTTCTCTGCAATAATACAGGGTCTTAAGTACAAATCCCCACATATTAAAATTGCATGGCACTCTGCACTATAAGGAAAGAGCTAAACCTCTTCTCTCTCATTTCATAAGACAACCATTGCCACAGACTGTTCCTATAAAGCTCATAGGCAGATCCACACAGGTATTCTGGGCAGCTTTCCCCCAGTACCTTTGTGGATCTGGTCCCTAAGTGCTTGACACCTCTCACATTCGTGCTTTTGTTAGACCTAGGAGTAAAGAAAACCCTCCTGAGTAATGCCCTTGAGTGATCAGGAGGGCAACAGAGACAGGGAAGAACCTGAACCACTTCCTTTTCCTTTCTCACCCCATTTTCCATTCTGCGTCCTCTCCGGCCCCACAAGGTTACACGCTCAGCCACGGCACCTCCTCACTCGACGTCTCCTCCCACCTGACTGTATGTCTCCAGGATGGGAGGCAGTGGAGGGACCAAGTCATATGTCTAGACCCTTCATCTGGTGATCGTCAGAGCCAAACACGTTCACGTACCTTTTCCTCTTCCCCAAAATGCTCCTGTCCATGTCAGGGCTCTTTCCTGAGGCTTCCCTGAGCTCATCTCCTTTCCCTGCTGTCTCTACAGCCCTTTTCCCTCCTGCACAACCTTTCCTGGCCGCCCCTTCCCTTGCTCTGGATGGGTGACACTCGCCCATCCTCCTCCTATGATCGTGAGATGTCCTTGCAGTGGGTGCTCCTCACCCGCAGGGACGAACACCACATCGTGGCTCTGGCTCGGCAGGGCTGAGGCAGCCTCATGCAGCAGAAACCCTATCTCAGCCTCCTGAACCATTAAACCAAGCCGTGACTTCTTGGAATGAAATCCAAGAGGATGAGTCCTCCTGCAGTGAGCCAAGCTGGTCATGGGAGACCTGGGACTTGCCAAGCAAGTGGCCCCTCCATCCCCCTTTAGCTGCTGCCCAGCTAGCCACACACAGCCAGCACACGCTTAGCAGAGCACCATGTTTGGACAGAGACAGCTCTTCCCCAAAGCTCTCTCCTCTCCTCCCTTCCATACAGACCAACCCTTCTGTAGGAACGAAGCACTTTCCTGGTTTCTTTTGCTCTCTCCTCCCTCCACCACCTCAGTGCCTTCCTTTGCCACCAGTGGACTTCAGGAGGGAGGACGGACAAGCAGCGCCCTGGAACAGACACTGTGACTACTCCTAGGAGACAGCACAAGTATGCAAGAAGTGCGCAAAAAAAGAACAGAGCCAGCCCACGCCGGGCTCCTCTTCTGTCCAGTACACGTACAAACTGCCTACCGTGTCATAAAGGACTGTCACTGGAAGGATCCTGCTTCCTGTGACGTCCTGTCCTGTTTAGAGATGGGTCCAGAGAAATCTTGGTGCTGGGATCCAGGCTTCTCACACTGCCCAAGAAGAAAGTCCCTGGCTTCTGCCTCCACCGTCCTCGCGAAGCAGCTCCAGTGTGTGCCGAGAGACTAGGTCCGGGGGTATCCTTCTCTGACCTGCCTTCGGAAGTAGCGGATGGCAGAAAGTGTGCCAAAACTTGCCAGGAACACTGGAAAAGAGCCCAACATATTTTCAAAGTGAGCCTAGGTGCTTCTTCCAGACCTGAAGAGCTTTTTCCAGACTTGAAGACCACAAGCTACTTGCCTCACTCTGGTCTTTGGGACCTAGGGGGTTGCTCCCCTCCCTTTCTCAGACCCCTTCTGCTTTTGCTCCTCATCCTCACCACGCTGTGCTCGTTCCCAGTGCATTCAGTCCTCAGCTGCCCACAGACTGGCTGACCACATCTAGTCCTATGGTTTGGGCATGTGGATAACACCACAATTTCACAAGAAATGGTTGTTTTTAAGGGAAACATAGCATAGACTTCACACATGTGGTAGAGATGGGTGGGGGTGATATCTTGGATGAGAGGGCCACAGCGGGAAATCTCACCAAGACTTCAGGATAGTCCTTTCATTTTCTACTTCTCTTTGGACCAGGAAGATGCCAAGAAAAATATCGTTTGTTGGGTTATCTGTGGATACTCTGATGCCGGACAAAAGCAGAAAATACTCAAAACTCGGAATCAGAAAATGTAGAGATACAAAAAATAACTAATGGAGATTAGCTTGGTTTTAATTCAAACTCACGTTCAATTTACATGTCCAAGCCTAGGTCACAGGCAGGAAACTTCAACTTGTTCGAACCTAACACGCCCAAAGAGAATTGCTAGTCCAAGGTGTCAAACCATCTCTTTCCTTACCGGGGTGCTTACTGCAGGCTGGGTTATGCAATCCTGAAGGGCACGAGGCCCATATCCCGCTTTTCGCACCCTCCCTGAGGCCGCATCAACCACCTAATACTGAGAAGGCAAGGAGGAGCAGGCCAAATGCTCCTTGTGATGCTTGCACTGAGCAACTTTAGCTAATGAGCTATTCTCAGCCCGGGGTGTCAGCTTCCTGTATGACCTTAGTGGGGAACATTCCTCCCCGGGACAAGCAGCAGGAAGCCCTCACCCCGGCGTCTGGCTCCATGGCAGGGGATCTCCAGTATTTAGAAAAAATATATACCTTTACGGCACGTTAGAATGCATTTGTTCCTAAAAAATATAAACCTGCATGCTCGAGGTCCTGATTCAGCTTCTAGCCAGCCAGGATCCTAAAGAAGCCTCCCTTTCCCTGGCACGCTGGTCCCTAGCAGAGGCTGGATGGTGCAGAGCCAAAGCCAGGGATGCAGACTCTTTGTGTGGGGAAGGGGCAACTTCAGTGAGTAGAAGGAGAAACAGTATTAGAAAGTAACAGGACGCTTTGAAAAATCAGGAGAATGACTGCATTTTCCCACAGGTGCGATAGCAGCCCTGCCTTTCTCCCCACCACGTCTTCCATGAGGTCCTTCCCACCCCTCCCAGCTGGGCACCACACATACTGGTCTTCCAGGCATCTGGAGCCTGCAGGTCGGACGTCTTCACCGCCCAGGACGCAAAGGCACAGAAGACGAGGCACATGTCTTTGTGGGTCAGTGTCAGCGGAGCCTCGGGCCCCCCTGCGAGAAGAAGAACACAAGGTTTGGGGTTTTACGATGCCTCCACTTGCCACTCCCAGAAAAATACATCTTTGCCACACTTTTTCTAGCCCAGAAGGCTTTTTTTCACCATTGGTCAAGTCAAACATGTCTATTTGGGACTTGGGTAGGTTTCCTAAGGAGAGGGGCATGTTTTTCACCCCTCTCAGTTTTACTCTTTGTTAAGAGCCCAAGGCAAATATTTAATGCCACCCATGGGCCTGGGAGGCACAGCCAGAGGACACACTTCCACGGGGCCTTCTGACTGCCTCACCACCTCCCTGCACGTCTTCTCAGTGCATCCCTCTCCTGGAAGCAGGTCTGGGGAATAAATTTAGAAGAAAGCAGTTCCTGGGGTGGCTGCCAATACATGGAGGCTGCGGGCAAGGTCCCTCTGGGCAAGGTCTCCTGCCTACAAGACAGTCTCCCGAGGGACATGCAGCTCCAGAACAACACACAGGCTCCCGAGCAGCAGCCGTGCTCAGCACCTCCCCACGGATCCCACCTCACTCCCACCTCCTCCTAGGTCCAGGAAGCGGGGACAGCCCTGAGTGCTCTTGCATTTCTTTCCCTGCTGAAGTCCCAGCGTGGCACAACTTGAAGTTGCGTTGCAAGGATAGGTTATTTTTGCTCCTGTGTTTATTTGATCAGGCTTTTAATTAAAGCTGGCTTGTTAATTAGCTACGACCATCGCAAAGGGGCTTCTCTCTGTGCAAACAGACTGGGAGCTCTATTTTGAGGCACCATTTGGGATGACTCGCTCATTGTTTGGTTTTAGTATTAACTACGAGGCACTGTGGCTGTAAGCATCATATAAGCTTTAAGACAAATATGTGGGCTGTCCTAGTGGGTCAGACTCACTCTGTCTTTACTTCTGTTTCTCTTACCTGCCTCCAGTAACGGCCAATGTTCAGGTCACCTCTGAGGCCTCTGGAGGGTGTTATTCAAATTAGTGTGTGTTTTAAAGTCCCCCTCACCTCTTTCAGCTGGAAGTCTTGGACATGTTCCACTCCATGCACACCTTTTCCCCTACCAATATTAGATTAATTTACAGCCCAGCCTTAACAAGACAGAAGCTCAGCAGCCATTGCCTCATCTCAGGGGCAAGAGCGCTTTGGTGCAGAAGGATTTTGCTAGCTCTGCCTGCCATTCCCTGATCAGAAACACAGGTCTGTGGTTCAGC
>NW_009724412.1:28577-30538 GCF_000703405.1 Apaloderma vittatum
CTTGGATGGCACTGGGGTGGAGGGTTCCTATCTCTAGCAGACCTTGCACTAACACCAGCCGTGTTTAACACACCTATCTGCTTCAGCAAGTTTTCCTTGGCCGGAGTGCAAAAGAGTAGGTTAGATCCGCAAGCAGGTTATGTCCATTCAGGGTGACAACTGAATCAGCTAGGACAGGGACTTCAGGACAGCCTGAGTGTCAGCCAGTTGCACACATGCTGTCATGACCACCTCTGCTCTACAACTGGGGTTTGCGGGGAGCAAAGCAAGTTATGCACGGAATATCCCCAGATCCCCTGCCCGTGCCTCCTGCAGCCCGCGGGACCTGGCACAGAGACAGCGTGAGCATCACAAGGGAGACCCACGTCACGGCGGTGGCTTTAGCCACGCTTCCCCTCCTAAAGGCAAGTGGCAAGGTTAACATGTCAGGAGGGTGGTTTCAGACCAGCTACACCAGGCAAGGCCCATTGAAATGCTCCGTTCTGGAAGGTGGCCTGGAGTGGTCTGCTGTGGCAGGGTCAGAGCTGCCTGCCAGGCTTCCCGCAGGGGGGTGGGACCAGGGGAGACCACACGAGGTGGAGACACATCTCTACGGGCAGCGGGCAGGGGGAACAGAGCTTTACCTGGCAGCGCAAGGGCCATGTCCAGACCTTCTGGCTGCGTCTGGCCTCTTCCCAGGGGAGGCAGCGGGATGAGGGAGAGCTTCTCTCCAGATCCTCTCTGCAGGAGAGGCTGGGGGGCCGGGGCTTGGCCTCTGACAAGATGCATTGGCCTTTGCAGGAGGGACTTCAAAGCCCCCACAGCTTTCTTCACCTCGGAGGCTGGAGCTATTGAGAAAATCCCTCTCCAGCCTGCCCTATTCCTAGGCCGGTCTAAAAAGAAGTGTTCATACACCTCAGGGACCGAGACAACCAGGGAGCCTTTGACTGGAGCCGAGTCAGGATCCTCACTTTGCAGCTGAGTGTGGTCCATGCTGCTGAACTTCTTTCGCTTCCTCTCTTTACTCTTGACTTTTTTCCTGTTTCCTTCTGGTTCATTGAAAAAATACTCATACAGTTCAGGCCAGGATATTTCCCTTTCTAAGGGTGTTTTCTCCCTCTCCACTGAGTTCCCCATTCCTTCTTCTTCCTCTTGGGAGTCACAGAACAAATAGTCGTACATCTCAGGCCAAGTCACGTCCAGGGAGTCTGCCCTTTCAGAGGCCCTGGCTGCAAAGCAAAGGGGTCTTGGCTCCCTGGGAGTCTCAGCTGCAGTCTGTCCACAAGCTCCCTCAGCAGCAACCCCTCCAGAAGCCACCAGGCTTTTGGGATGGAGAGGCTTCTGTGGTGCCTCCTGGCACACCTCTCCCAAAGGAGCTCCCGCAGCAACAACCCCTTCAGAAGCCACCGGGCTTTTGGGATGGAAAGACTTCTGTGGTGCCTCCTGGCACACCTCTCCCAGAGGAGATCTCTCAGCAGCAACCCCTCCAGAAGTCACCATGCTTTTGGGATGGAAAGACTTCTGTGGTGCCTCCTGGCACGCCTCTCCCGGAGGAGCCAGAGCTCCGCTGGCAGGGATCACCGGCACATTGTCACGTACGCCCAAGCCACCAGCCTGCCCTGGCTTTGAATGCTTGGTGGCCTTCGCCTTCCCCGGGGGCTGTGTCCCCAGCTCTTTCACCTTTTGCTTTGGGGAAGCGCTCGCGGCTGTATCACCCTCATCCGTGCTGGGGACAGATACGAGCCGTTTGCTCTCCCCTGACTCCTCACTCCCCATTTTCACCAGAGCTGGCTTGGCTGCCTTCTCCTTCCCTTTGCTCTTCCGTGAGGACAGTGGTGAGCTCAAAGGTGTCTTCACGGGTGTGCCAGCCCCCTGTGCCGCAGCCCCTGCGGGATCCCTGTCTCCCTGAGCTGCCTCGGAGGCGCTGGCTCCACGTTGCTTGCGGCTCTTCCTCAGCTGTCCTGGCACCTTGGGCCTCACAA
>NW_009724413.1:0-12491 GCF_000703405.1 Apaloderma vittatum
CCCCCAGCCTGTAGCGCTGCTGGGGGTAAATGTGATTGCTCAGGGCTTCTTCCTTTTAGTTTCTTCTGCAAGTTTCTAAGAATGGAGGTCTACAACCTCTTCCAGTGCTTCATTAGCTTGACAAGGATTGTGAGGGTTTTTTGTTTTCTTTCAACACTTAAATCCTCCCAACTTCAGTTTGTGGCCAGTGTCTCTCAGTACACAGCTTTGTAAAGAGCCTGGCTCTCTTTCCTGTGACCTCTTCTTTGGTGCTGGGGGGCTACTGTGAGGTGCCCCTGAAGCCATCTTGTCTTGGGACTGAACAAGCCCTGGTCCCGCAGCCTCTCCTCACGCAGCTTTAAGCTCCAGCCTTGACTGTCTTGGGGGCCCTCCCCTGGACTTGTCAAAGTTTATCAACATATTTCTTGTCCTGAGAGGCACCGGAATTGCATGTGATACTCTAGATGTGGGTTACTGAGGGCTGAATTAAGTGGAATGATCACTTCTGTTGGCTGTGCTGCTGTTGGTACAGCTCAGTAGCTTACATTGAAATCACAAGGGAAATCTGATCAAAAACTTTTTCACCTTTTTTGAGTATGAGAAATGAAAAGAAGTCATTGACCTTTTTTATTGTTCCTCAGAAAAAAACCCCACCAAACCCAGAACTTCTAAACTGTGGTAAAAATAAGTAAAATGAGTTAAAACAAACTCGTACTGGATATCTGAACAGTCAGCATTGGCACCCAGGCAGAAAGTGTATGATTTTTTTTCTATCTCAATTTTGATTTAGAGGACCAAAGTATTTAGTCTTTACAGTAAATCCTGCACTCTCCTAACAGGAAAGTAGGTGCCAAAAGTATATTCTTCAAGACAACCTGGTTATGGCTTTTGGATTTTTGGTTCTAGAATGCATAGCAGTGGGTCTTGGAAATCTGGCTGTGAGGAATTATTTCTTCAGTCTTTCTCTAAACTCACTGGTACCTCAAATCTCAAGAGAGTGCAATTTTCCATTCTTGGTTTTAAAAATAAATAAACTACAGGCAGTGTCTGCAGGCCATGTTCTAACTTGCCGTGTCTTAACACATATGATACACATCCAAAGGCTCAAAAAGGTGGAACTTGTGTTTCTCAGCTGGAAGTGCTGATTATTAATGGATGTTATTCTATAACATTGGCATAGCCACCTGCCACTGACTTGCAGTAAATGGAATGATAAATTAATACAAGACCTACACCATTTCTTCTCAATTTCAAGCACTGTCCAATGCTGGCATTCTTTAAGGGACTAACTAGCCAGCAAATTATTGGCATTATTTTCCCAGCAGTCATGCTCACACACTTGAATATTTTTAATTAGTCAGTATTTCTTGTTATTCTACAAATCACTGACAGCTACTTTGTTTTAAAACCACAGGAAAATATCAGTTCTGCATGTTTCTGTATTGCATTCTTTTCTCAAAGATGAGCTTCTCATGTTGTATTGACAAATTACTTCTAGCAGAAGTTGTTTTACTGCTGGGTTGCAGTTTTGAAACACATATTTGAAAAGCTGGCTTGTGTTTTGGATATATGAAACACTTGGTGCTAGTCATTCATAGAATCTGTTGTACTGGGTTTTATAGATCCAGCAGAATGAATTGTTTCCAGATTTTTGCCTGAAAACTGCAAGATTTATGTGTTTCTTTGACTATAGTGTTTAGTTAACTCCGCTGCCTTTACAGGGTCAACCCACTGCATATCGGAAATTCTCTTCCCTAACCACTTCCATTCTACAAGAAGCACGGGAGAAGTTGCAGTTTAACAATATGAAGAGTTGAACTGTTCATTGTATGTAGCGTAGCTAGCCTTCGTTTGATAAAAGGTAATAGAAGTTACCTGTGAGTGCTGTTTTTTCTGTTCTGTATACCTCTGCTCTTAGGTAACATGATTTCAACATGAAAAACAGTAACTGGAGCAGTATTCTTGTAGCCTCTCGGGTGACTTTTCTGAGGGCTATTTACGTTGTTAACTTGTAATTGTGGGAAACATCCTTATGTCTTCCTGTAGCTTGGCATTTGCATTTTTTGCTGTCTGCATCTGTTGTTCCTTCCCTTCTTCTCATCCCTACCCCCATGCAACACTACAAGTAAAGCAGGTACTATCATCTGAGCAGAAGCACCACACTCAATTATTCTTGTTTGGTTGTGTAATTTGTCAACTTATTTCATCTTTTGCTCACACTGGTGTTTTGTTGTGCCACGACTTCCCTTTAGAAATACAAAACATTTTACAAGAGGCAGCTATCAAGATAATGTGCATTTTAATAACTAGTCTAGAAATGCTGGTAATTTTAGCTTTAGAAATCCATAAAGATTGTGCAACCAAAATGTTCAAGTATTTCTGATAGTCTAGCAAGTACTAGTGTGGGTACCTCTTTTTGCATGTGGAAGTAGGAAAAGAGCTGAGGAAGATGTGCCTGACTTTCCGAATTACCAGACTCCATGTAATTTACTGAATCAAGCTTGCCTGGGGACACCCATCCTTTCTGCAAATTAGACCTGACAGGTTCCCCGTCTGCATCGCACATCTGTGCATAAAGAGTGAGTCAGATCTTACACAGGTGGGGAGATGGAGTGTGCTGCAGAATAGCATTTTACAAACTTGTATTACTACTAAGAGTAGTAAGGTAAATGAAAGTTAAGATATATTATTTTCACAGGTAACACCTTTTTCTACTGAAAAAGAAAGTAGTAGCAGAATGAATGTACTCAGATAATTCATTCTGTTACTGACTTATTTTTAGTAGAATTGATATTTTTATTCTTTGACATGTTGATGTTGGTAGTTCTGATTGGTGCACACTAGTTCCTTAACTGATTTTAAAACATCATGTTTCAGCTTTCAGATTATTTGATGCATGGTACAAGTGGCTTTATTCTTTTTTTTTTTTTTTAGAGAGATAGAAAGTAATCATTCCCTAGCCAATTGTCCAAGAAGAAGTGCTGCCAGTGCCACGTTACTCAGAAAGGCTAGTGCCCCCATTCCATGAATGAGATAACATGTAACATGCCATCTCGAGAGCTGAGTAAATCAGAGAAAGATATAAAACAAAACTAGAAAGAAACCTCTATTGTTGCTGTGGTGTGTAACTTGAGACAACTAATTATCACCTTGTCATTGTCCTGGGGTATTTTTGTTATCTAATTAGATTGTTCTCAAAGTCAGCAGTAGCAGTCTGTGGTTAGTGTAATACTACAAATGATGTCAATTAATCATGTCATGGGTATACATGAACAGTGGAGAAAGAGACATTAGAAGTGCAGTCTTGGGCACAAGAGAAGTGAAGTTTCTTTCATGAAGTCATTAATCAGAAGATACTATCAGTATTGTTTGCAGAGCAGTTAGCACACTAGAGAGAAGTTGTTTGTTTTCTGCTGTTTTTATCAAAATCCTGGGAGAAAACATTGCCCTTCAAGGAGCACTGCCACAGGCTGTAACATCATGTCATCTCACATCTCTCCTCATGAACAAGGGAAAGATTTCTTAGTAGCTTTTAATGCTAGCCTTTCTTCCTTCTTTTTTTTTTTTTTTTTTCTTTTTTTTCCTAGCAATTCCAGTCTGGTTGTATCCAGAATAACAGATTCAGGGCCCTAAGGGATGTTGAGTGTTCTGAGCAAAACCACAAGCAAATTGCCTCTATCGTTTAATGTCTTCCTTTGCACTTTTCTTTATGTGTTTTTATTGGTAATTCTGTGAAGATTGCATCTTTCATTGCAATTTGCCTGTCAGTTTTGTGTTAGAGCATAATTAAGCTCATTATATGTTTAGATTGCTTCTAAAAGATCAATTACTAATAAGGTGGAGATAACATAATAAAAAGTGTAACAGAATAGAATAGAATCAATTCAAATTGAATCAAATAGTTTGTGTTGGAAAAGATTTTTAAGATCTAATCCAACGATTGACCTAACATTACGATGTCCACCAATAAACCGTGTTGCTAAGCATCACACCTACATGTCTTTTAAATACCTTCAGGAATGGTGACTTAACCACTTCCCTGGGCAGCCTGTTCCAGTGCTTGACACCATTTTGGTGAAGAAGTATTTCCTAATTCCCAATCTAAACCTCCTTGGTGCAACTTGAGCCCATTTCCTCTTGTCCTATCGCATGTTATGTGGGAGAAGAGATCGACTCCCACCGTGCTACAACCTCCTTGCAAGTAGTTGTAGAGAGTGATGAGGTCTCCCCTCAGCCTCTTCTCCAGGCTAAACAACCTCAGTTCCCTCAGCTGCTCCTCATAGGATTTGTGCTCTAGACCCTTCACCAGCTTTGTTGCCCTCAATGTCTTTCCGGTGGCAAGAAGCCCAATTGTGAACAGAGGATTCAAGGTGCGGTCTCACCAGTGCTGAGTACAGGGGGACAGTCCTTTCCCTGGTCCCACTGGACACACTATTTCTGATACAAATGGCCTTGACCTTGTATTATTTGAATCTTTGTATCTTGCATTGATTTCTTGTGATTTTTTTTGTGGTCCGCATCCCACAGTAACCATCTGTCTTCTTTTTTTGGAAATAATGTTAGTCAAATATAGAATGGGTAGTGCTACCTGAACTGTCTTATAATTTAAAAATCATTTTAGCAAAGGTACAATAAGACTAATTGTTTTTGAGTCAGAATTATTGAAAGTGGTAGGATCAAAGAATTATATCATAATAATTTAAATTATGATACTGTAAGAGAAGTTGGAATCTTTTGCCATTATTTAACAGTCGGAAAAAAACTCAGACATTGCCCCAAATGTATTTCTTGGGTATGTGACGGTATTCTGGTAACTTGAAAGTAGTTACTTTCAATGCACCCTGGCAAATCTGAAATTGGAGTTATGACCAAAAGAAAAATAATTTGAGAAAACCTAACTTCATTAATTAGTTGTGACTATGAAACAATAAAATGTTAACAATTTAATTAAGGTATGCTATTCATTAGATACCCATAAGACACATGACTAATTCTGAGTACAATTATTTGCATCAGGCTTTTTGCTGACTTCCTAGGAAGCAGAAAAGGAAGGATTTAACATTCAAAGGGTCTGTGTGCATGGGCATTGTTAGCAAATCCAAAGTCTCTGTGAAAGAGCTAGGTGGCTAGAATGAGATGAAACAAGCTAATAAAAACTGTAAAGAGAATAAATATGCTCACAATGGTGTGTGATAGAGAAATTTGTGGAAAGGTGTGAAAGCAATTTGCACGATTCGGAACATGACTGGCACTGTTGGAAACATCCACTGGGTTAAGCATCAAAGGCAGTGTAGCTCATGCAGCAAATAGCCACGCACTTGGTGAGATGCCTACTTCAAGTATAGCATCTGCCCGGTCTTCCAGTGTCTGCTAAAAACACAGATGAGAATTAATGTGGAGAGGACAGTATGTTTCTTTCCGAAGATCTCGCTCTTACCAACTTGTGAATGATTTTATCTGTTAAGCTATTATTTCAGAAGGGTTTTTGCTTTGTTTGTTTTTCTTAAAGTGTTTGTGGAAGCATTACCAGGTCAGCTGCCTAGTTTATTGGCTGGCATGACGGTTGTACCATTTCTCTTAAAAAGAACAAAACTTTGCTGAGGAAAGTCCAGTTACATCTTTTGTGCAGTAATAATGGATTATCTTGCTGATTATATTGTCTTCATGGCATTACTGAATTCCTTAATATGTAGTGAGGTAAAAAAAAATTGAGTGTGTAGATGTACCTAGTTTTACTACATGACGTGATCTTATTTCCTTCTGTGGTAAATGCTTTAAATCCATTGCAGAGATATAAATAAATGTTTGCTCCAGTACTAGCTTTGTTTTGCGTTGCATTATCTTCCCAGGTGGCATTAGACAGAGAAGATGTGGAAATCCTGCCTCTCTTAAAACAGAAGTGGGAGAGCAGAATATTAAAAAAAAACCAGGTCTGATGTTTCCTTTTTACATAACCACAGGGTATGTGAACACACACAAGAGGCATTTGAAAGTATATTTAAAGTACCTGGTGGTCAAAACTAAATTCTCAGCTAAACAGATTTCTTCAGTCCACGGTAAAATACTGAATTATTTTGTTCAGTTGCATGGGGATACAGATATATTCTATCCTTCTAGTGTTACTGTGCACTAGTTTATCCTTCTGTTTATGTTGCAAAATTTATTTAATAATTTTGGCAACAGTGAGGAAACATAATTCCTCAACTTTGCCTGAAGAGATTGACTGAGCAGGACAAGGGTCTACTGCCACATAGCTGGTTTTCTGTGGTGGATATTAATGTACATATTGATGATTGAAGTGTCCAGTCCTAGAGATAGGTTTTATGCATTATTTTCCTTACTATTAACATATACAGAAGTTAATAATATTTATGTATGTGTAACATTTTTTCTGTGTGAGGGTCTTGTGAAGAACTGAGATGGATCACAGTACCAAGATGAACCAAGATGGATTACTGTTGTTTTGGACAGTTTTCAGAAGAATAAATACTCGTCTGAAGCTTTAACCCTGTTCACGTTTTGCCCTTCCCCACATGCCCTGATATGGGAGCTGATCTGCATCTGATCTTGCCATTTTTCTGAAAAAGCGAGTCATGGGTTACAAGGGATTTTATTGGTGTGAGTTCAGAAAAACAGTCACCTTCTCTGGAAGGAAATTGAGTTACATTTGAAGAAATACAAATGGAGTGTAATTTACTGACCTGCTGAATGTCGCAGGAGAGAATCATTAATGATGAAGATAATTATATAATAATATGATTATAACAAAATTGTATTTCAGAGTTTTTCAAGCCCATTTTATAAAGCATTTGGAGGCAGATGGATAAAGGCAGTTAAGCAAAGAATAGGAAAGAAGGCAGATGAAGTATGAAAGGTGAGAGTATAGAGAATAAGGAAGATGTTAGTAGTGTGGGCATGTTTATAGAAAAGAGAGAAGAAATCACTGGCTATTTTTTTTTGAGAAATGAGAAAATGGGTAGATGGATTCAAAGAGATGAATGATGTTTGGAAGCAGGCTAGGGAGATGAAGAAGACAGCTAGCTAGACCAGTGGGGAGACTGATAATAAAAGCAGCAAATAACACTGTCAATAGAAATTATGTTAGCCATGGTAGCTAGCAAGAATATGTGAATCCTAGAAATGACAGGGACGGAAGTGACAGGACTTCCATAAAAGACTGAACGCAGTGGGAGATGCAGAAACAGAAAATCAAAGATCCCATTCCAACTAACAGGCAATGAAAACAAAAATGGAAATCCGGAAGAGAAACAAAGGTGTCAAGGGACTCAAAAAGTAAAACAGACACTGTGTGTCATACCACATCGTGCTTCCCACTTTGGGCTGGAGGGAGTCCCTGGGGCATGGTCCCAGCATTTCACACGGTGGGGTGGCTGTTTGCTGGTGGGCTGTCAGCCCAAGTGGTCCCTCAGCAGATTCAGGGTCTTGGTGCCCGGGGCTGAGCACCTGAGATGAGTGTGTGGCCGTGAGCTCAGCAGAGATGGAGTCTTTGCTGTCATGGTGCAGAAAGCTGCCCCTGGCTCTCCAGGTCCTTGGGGCTGCTGGTGGGTGGCTCTAGGAGGCTGCCCTCTGCCCGATCCTGGGGCTCTGCTGGGTCCCAGAGGTGTGACAACCCTTGCTGCATCCTGAGTGGAGAGAGAGCCTGGCTCCTCTGCCTCCACGTTCCTCTGCCATCGCTCGCACGTGGCAGCTGTTTGAGTTATCACAGCTTGCTGCTTAGGGCAGTGGTGATCTGTCCCGTTCTTCCATCTTCGCTGGATTTCATAGTGAACCCAAGATTGCTGGGTGCAGCGAGCTCTGAATTAGGCAGTCAGACAGAGTCAGATATGTTCTCATGAGTCAGTGGCTCTCTAGTTCATTAAAATCATGGTCTTGTCAGCCCCAGTCAGCCAGCAGTGGTGGTGTGATTTCTTTGCTCAGGGAAGAGTCTGCTCAGTTTTGCCTTCTGTCTCTGAATTGCATTTTATTTTTTACTTTAAGAGAAATATGCTCTTCTTATGCTTTGTAACAATTTGAAAAAGAAAAGCAATGTCATGACCACATAGAGATACTTTTTATATAGTAACTACATTCCTGTATTTTTCAGGAAATTTGTTTTTTTCTTGGGAACATTACATTAGTCATTTCATGTCTGACTGGGTTATGACCTTACTGTGCTAGTGCAGCAATTAGGTCTTTAAGTTTCTTCTTCCAAGACATGTAAAAATGATTAAATGGTGCTGTCATACACCAACTAAAAGGATTAATACAAGTGTGCATGTTCTGTGTTCAATTTAAATTTAATAAAATGCTATACATGTCCAAAACTTAGATTCTTCTACTTTTTTTTTTAAAAAAATGCGAAATTATTGACAGTTACTTTTTTTTGTTCAAAGAGAGAAAAGTTGCTTGCTTCTTGGGTCTTCTGTTTCACATACTGTCTGCATGCTTTATTATAAGGATTCTTTGAAATGATTTTTAAAAATAGTAACTTTATCTTCTCATTTCTAGTGGTTTTTTTCAGTATGAACATTTTAAGGCAAAATTTGAAGGTGGATTTATTTTAGTGATCTCAGGGAGGGAGAAAATCTGCAAAATTTTTAAACACTTGATTTGAGAGTCTTCATGTTACTAGCTTGAAAAATGGAACGTGTTTATCTGGACAACTGTGAAGTACTGAAATGAGATAAACTGTTGCAGCTATGTCTGCAGTGCCCTTGGGACTCCTTAGCCTTGTCTCAACTGGGAAGCTAAGTCTTTGCTGGAAATTGTTGGGTTTTTTTTCCTTCTTTCTTTGTGGCTGTTTTTGTAGAAGAGCTTTGAACGCTAGCATAAGCTGTTTAGAATGGTATCCTGTAAACATGTTGCTTTGATTTAATATATGCAAAGCCAAACACAGCTGAGCAGTGGAAAAGGAATCACCTTAATTTTTAGAAAGTACTAAATTGTGTATCTTATGCATTCTGATTTGAGCAAGGGTATCTGACGGTAGATCGACTAGCTGTTACTCTGTTTTTCTGGTGGAGAAGGTTGCAGCCTGTGAAAAAGAAGAAGGAATTTTGCACTTCTGTGATGACACAAAAAGTGTATAGTCAGGGACCAGACGCATGTGGAGGAAAAGGTAAGTTTACACTGAAGCTGAGAGGGAGCGCATGAAAGTGAGTGCATGGGGGAGTCACTAAGTGAGGCAGAGGCCATTTATTGGTTTGGCAGGAAGGAGGAACAAAGCTTTGAAAGCGAAGCATTTATGCAAATGGAATGATGCATCTTCAGATTTGCGTAAGAGTGCCTCATAATAAACTGTCTGTAGAGACAGGGTGCTGGTTTCGCTGCCATATCAATTTTTTGAATTATTTTTTCTGAAAATACCAGCTTTTTCTATATGCAAAACAATAATTCTCGGGCCGGATGCCAAATTATGTTGATTGGCATTTGCTTGTGTACAATAACTGGTTTTGCTCATAGAAACATGATGTTAATACCCTTTAATGGATGTGCATAGAACTGCTTGTATATTTATGTGCACAAGTAAGGAAGGAAATCTGCTTTTAAAAATGCTCATGGTTATCAGTGACTCAGTGACCAGGCACTGAAAGTTGAATTTACATCTGTTTTGGGATGCTGTAGTCATATTTCTTTCACCACGAGTAAGTTGTAGTCCTGTAAGACTCTCCAAAGGTGCTGTTCTTGCTACTTGTTTTGTTGTTACAATACAGTTGCAAATGCTAGTCAACAACTAAGTGCCCTTTTTGTTGGCATTCCAAGGAATACAGTATACATTAACAAGAAACAGCTATGGAAAATGCATGAAGTGCCAGGAACTACTGCAAATAAGGGTCCTATAAACAGAGCCATGATAACCTGGTACACACAGAGAGAGACTCTTCTTGTAGTAAAACATCAGCCCATCTTTTTGCCAAAAAAGGAAAAGAAAAACTCTTTTTCTCTCCTTCATATATCTACATACGTTCCCTAAAGTTCGTCATCTCTTGTTTTATGTTAGCTTGCATATCAGCACTGCACTTAAGGTGTACTTTGTGACAGCCCAATTAAAATTTCTTCATAGCCAAGCTGTGCCTTTTTTATTGTGGTGAAAAAAGTTAATTCTTTAGCATAGATAGATTTTGTTCCCTGTTCACTCTTGGCTTTATTCTCCTGCCTGCTACAGGCTTACAGACACATAGTATTTCATCTGTCTTTTGTTTGACTAACCAATTTGAACTGTTTTATATTTCCCTAAGTCTTTACTAATCCTCTGCCTTACTTTGTATTGAAGAAGGGTAACTAAAATTTGGCACATGCCTGTCTAGATGAGGTTTTACCAGTAATTGGTATAATTGCATACCTATTCCCTGCACAGGTGAAGTTGTCCTTCGCTATGCGCTGTCTTCCAGGATAGCTTTGCATACTGGTTTTGTTTGGTCTGCTAGCAGAGCAAACACTGTTGTATATAGCTACCCAGCCACATTTACACCATCTCGTTTTGTAGGTATTGTGTTAGTGAATGTAATCCCATTCCTGTTCCTTCAGTCCTCACAATCATACAGCTCTTCTGGGTGGATGTTTTTCTTTGTATTGACTGTACCTCCCAGATCTGTGTTATTAGCAAGCTTCATCTATCACTCATATGTTAATTGCCAAGTCAGCTAAAAAAAATAGTAAGGCCCATGCCAAAAACTGTCCTTGAAGAACTCCATTAAAGACCTTTCTGCAGCTGGAAAGTACTTCCAGCATTATTCAGATCACTTCTGTAGCCACTTCCATTTTATACTTTTAATCCTTGTTTTAATTCATTTCCTATGTAATATATTATCAGCCACTTTAGTGAAGCTGAAAGAGAAACAAAGACTTACTGCAATTATCCAGACTGGTTAAGAACTGTATTATGTGGGTCTGGTTTCGGTAAACCTGACTTTTACACCTTTCTATATCTGTTTTTCTTCCCTACAGAGCTGTTTGTAAGATTTTGCATAGAGTCCAAAAGGGACTGGCAGTGTTCTCTGTCTCTTTTTTTTTATTCTTTAATTCTTCCAGTATCAGGGATAGGCATTATTTTACCTCTTGGTTTAAAAAGGTTACACCTTCTTAAGATTTCCTCCACCCCGCCATGTACATGATTTTATCGATCTTCCTTATTTTATTATCTTTTGTGCCCAGCGAAGATTTTCATTGCACATCTCTACTCGGAGTTTTTTCTGGTGGTGATAGGATTTCTTTAAAATTTACGTAGTCAGCGAGTTGAGCTAATGCAGCTCTGTCTCCTTGCTTTGGCCAGAGGAGCTTTTCACCAGACTTCAATTATCATGCTGGCCATACCAGTAAAGTATATTGCTGCAGAGCGGCTGACTGACAGCGAGGCGACACCGGTAGAGCTGTCAGGTGTGTTGCTCTTACATTATGCAAGCTGTTTACTCGCTGTTGTTGCTGCTGACCTGCTGCTGCCATGTGGCTGCCGTGTTCCCATTTCCTCCGGGGGTAACCACGACAAAGGTGGCATCGACAGCTGCGCACCTTGATGTGCTAACAGCAGGCCCTAGCATTTAAAAGTGATAGAAGGTGCTGACAGATGAATTACCTTAGAAAACCACCTGAAAAGAAAGGTTTCCTAGCCACATTAACAATTAAAGAAACAGAGAAGAAAAATAATCATCCAGGCTAATTATTTCACTTTTGTGCAGAGCAGGCAGGGCTTCCCTCCTGCAATGAAGGGCTGAAGAATCATATATACGCTGATGTATTTCTCTCTAGAAACTGCCTGATGGCTTCAAAGTCAGCCACAGGGGTTGCTAGAGAGACCAAGTGAAAATATTTGCTCTCCCCCCATTCTGCTTTTTATAGCATTTCCAGCCCTCAGGAGCCAGAGTTACTAGCTCACCACCAAACTTTGATTCCACTTGGCTCTAGCTTCAGTTTATAGATTATCATTCAGGAGCAGAAAACAGCATTTGACTTGAAAAGTTGAATAGCCTTCTGTTTTCCCCTGCATTCATATAGATTCTGCAAAGCCAAGTCATTGGTGGTAGGAAGACTCCATCCATTGTACTCTGGTGAGGAGTGTTGGAGAAAATGTTAATGAATTGTGTTAACTAATGTAAAATATTTTTTTTCCTGAGAATCTTCAGTATTTATGATATTTTTCTCTAATTTGTTTTCTCTGGTGGAAAATGCATTAACAGGGAGAATTTTAATTCTTGTTGTTTCATATTTTCACTGTTATTTCTGTCAGTGTATTTTGTTTATCTGGAGTTCGGTACTTATGCAGGACTTAAGTATGACATTAATATAATTTCTATGCATTTGTTTCACAGAAGAAAGAAAACAGGAAATAAAAAGATTGGAGATGTGTTTGGAGGAAAATTTGATAGACCTAGATTTATTTATATTTTTAGGACTTTAAATTCTTAAACAAGAGCTGGTGTGTCCTATCATATTTACAGAGCAGAACTACCATTAAGTAAGGCTTCGTAAACTCCTCTTTCTTTAACTGAAGCCTCATGCAGACACTCGTAGACAGT
>NW_009724413.1:12519-23475 GCF_000703405.1 Apaloderma vittatum
ATGTTAGTTTGGGCCCTGTCCTATAGAGACACCTTATTTCCAGCTCTCATAAGTTTCTTTAGAAATGTAAGAGTGTTTGCTAGTATTTTAGAACTCCAAGGGATGTTAATCTCAATTGTTCCAATTTGTGATGTACAACGTATTTGATACAAAGTTCGACAAAAATCTCCAGAGATTTTTGTAAAATTTCGGGGCATAGTCCTAACAAGCAGTTGAGAATCCATGTTGTGGACCTCCATGGGGATTTGCATCAAGGGTTATAATATTTTAAATTTTTTATTTTTATTTTTTAAATTAAAAAAAATCCATCTTTTCTATGTGTACTTGAAGACCATATAAACTTGATATATGTGCGGAGCACTTAAACGTACTTTCCAATATTAGAGAAAATTTCCCATTATTTTCAACTGTATGCATGGAGGCACAGAATGAACACACTATGAATAAATTACCTGAATATCTGGCAGGGTAGGGAGGAGACCGCAGTGTAAAGCTGAATTGCCATCTGTTTAATTTATGTGCATGATTTGCAGGTGTAGGTAATCTAGTGACTTTTCCAAACACATTCCCACCTGTTTACATAGTTCTCTGTGGGCCTATGAATGTAATCTTTACACTGCATGATGCAATGAAAGCAGTTTAAAAAAAAAAAGGAAAGAGAAAAGTGAAAAATGAAAAGAAAAGCCGTGAAATTTTCACTTGTCTTGAAAGCATAAAGGTGGAGCATGTCTTTCAACCTAAAGGTCTTCCAGATTAATTGGATGATGCTGATTTTCAGACTTCTTTCATTTGCAAATTACGTTTTTCATAGTTTCTGATGTATACAATCTAATTAACAATCACAGTAGGCTGTTATGTCCGTTTTATTTCATTTTAGGAGTAGGGTGAGGGTATTGAGAATAATATTCTGAGTGCTATGAGTTTTGTTCCTGTCCTAGCTTTTCAGAAATATATTGCTTATTTTACAAAATCTTTATTGATCCTGAGTTAGTACTTTGACTGTACTTGTGGTGGCTTCCATTCTTTTAACAGGATTTGTGCATCACAGGCTGATTGCCTAAGTAATCTCTACCATGTTTATCTTTTGTCATCTTAACTAGCTTCTAACTATCCTGCCAAAAAAATGCAACAAACCAAATCCCAAACAGAATTAAAGTTTAGCCCTTAAGCATACCTGCCCATATCTTCTGGCACGTATTCAAGGTTAATGTTAAGGAGAAAAATCCTGTTATCAGAAGGGAATATAACATTTGTGAAAATCTACACAGAACATTTCTTGTTTCCTTTCACGTGCATTATTTGTAGTAATGTATTAATGTGCAACAAAGGACAAAACCAATATATAAAAGTTTTTGACAATTTGAATTTACTTGATTTTTATGAGCCCTGGAGGTTAGGAAATGCAACTTGTGAAGACTAAAGGAAGCAGGCAATATTTCTATTAGAAATAGGATGGCTGATAAAGATTAATAAGTAATGTGAACGTCGAGCTTTGTATCATTTGATAAAGTGAAAAATAAGAATCCCAAGGCAAAAATAATTTTCCAAAGCACAGGAGGTCTACAGTTATACTTGAGTCAACATTGACATGCCTAAGGGCAAAGCACAGATCAGAGAGCGTCCTTATAGATAAGAGATTAAATGCAAAAAGCTTGCATGTATTAGAAGTTGAATAAATGGATTAAGTGTCAACAGATGTTAGTTTAATTACAAGCAGGCTCCACTTGTGACTGAAATTATGTGTTTGGTGCATTACAGAACAGACAAGGGCCTGGGCTTTAGCTGTTGTACAGTATATCAATAACACATTCCTAATAGGCAGCGATAATTTGATAGCAAAGGCTCCTCCCCTTCTCAGGGACCTTCATCTTGCAATTCTTAGGCTCCTTTTTCCCCAAATGTCTCACCAGCCTCTCTTCAGGCAGCGAGAGGGTATTGAAGGGAGTCAAAAGCCCATGACCAGCACCTGCAGTAGTTCCTACATCTCTTGCATTACTGCAGTGCGGACAGAAGAGGCTTTATGATCTCTGTTGCCTCTTAAGTTTAGTGGAGAACTCTGCAAAGGAAAAATGTCTTCTTACTTTTCTCTTCTCCTTTTTATACCTTCACTGAATCCTCAAATTAATTCGCCTGTAAAACTTTGATTTGACATTAAAGGAGTTGTTTTTTCAGTGCATGTCAATTAGAGGATCAGGTTTAATTTTTTCTAGAGGAGGCTCTTCTACTTTTTCATACTGCAGTTAATTTTGAATGATTCATTATTCTATGCCTCTGGCCATATTGCTTAGACTGAGGTAAGTAAAGCTACAAAACGACTAAAAATGCAATTATTTTCTCTCACTGAATTAATTACAAGGTTAAGCTATCCAAAAGAACATGAAAAATAGTTTCAAATAAAACATGATGACAATTCTAGGAAGTAGGTAGAATATCACCTGATTAACTTAGAACAGTGGTCACAAAGCAGCTACAATATTTAGTGTGCAAATCATCTGTAATATTAGACTAGAAACATAATACATGGTTTTGTGAGTAGGTGAAAATAGAGTGCTTTCATCTGTAGCCCTGAATATCAAATAGAATAGATGCTTAATAAAGTACACATGTTTCTTTGTGTTAAGGTATTTATAAAACTGAACTACCATATCTCTGGCATTGTTGAACACAAGTTGTCTATATCATGTCTACAAAAGTATTCAAATCAGAAACAAGATTTTTATGAGTCCAAGTTACATATTTATGACACAATTCATCATCAATGTTCTTTCCTGGGGTCACTTTTTATTTATTATATTGTCTACCAGTAAGTCTCTTGTCCTCTGTCAGTGTAGTATATCAGTACTTGGTGATGCTTCTGTAGATGATATGTAGAGCTTCTCTTCATTTGAGGCATTAACATAATATTGTAGAGATTTCACAAATCCTTCCACTTTATGTAGATCTGTAAAATTAATCAGAACATATTTATATTCACAAGAGTCACCAAAATGAAACCTCATAATTGAAATAACATTCACTTTAAAAAAACCAAACAGCTGTCCCGGAGGTGGCTGATGGTGAATATATCTTACAGTATTTTATGTGAAAACTATCAAGTATGTTTTTCAAAAAATCCACTGAAGCAAAACACCTCAATGAATTTTGTTAATGACTAATATTAAAAAGGTAGATTTTGGACAGAGAAAGACTTAGACATTGGCATTTGCAAGCCTTTTGAAGTGTCAGCATAGGAAATTATATGAGATTTGAACTGTAGTTCTGATTCTTTTAATGTCCTTTTGAAAATCTGTTTTACATCATATTCTTTCTTTTGCATTTGGCTATGTTAGTGCAGCTGAAGATTTTAAGTCATAATGGTGAGCCTTTTATTTTTAACTCAAGTTATAGATTAAGAAAAATACGAATAAAACCCGCATCTAGATTTTTGTCTTTTAACCGTTTGACACTACCTAGAGTACAATTTGTTAGTAATAATGGCTTGTCTCCATCAAAGTTCTAGCTTTCTATTATAATATGTTTTCAGATCTGGTTTTCCAGAGTTTATTTAAATATTTATTAAAAAATTGCTAATGCAAAATAAAATTTTAACTCTTTTAATGGTGAGCATCTAACTCAGAGTGTGGTATTTGAGTTACGGGAAACCACAAATGAACTGTGCAGATGTTGAAGATGCAGACTGTTTGCAGCATATTCACCCACTTAATTATTGATACTGCTGGAGGAGCTTAGATTTTGGGGTCAGAGAGCTGTTGCAGTTTACTACAACCTGACATAAGCTAATGTCTCTCCTCTATGCTGTTGTGGTAATTCAGATTTTTTCCTTTCCCCATGTCTCATCAAGGGCCATGTGAATATACCCCACTTCTTCAGCCTCACAGGATAGAATTAACAGTTTTTGTTGGCTGATGCAAAAGAAGAGTACTGAGAGCAGTGTGAGCAGCGATGGCATCTAGAGGAGGCAGAGACAAGCTGATGGGGGTGTGCGAGGGGAAACAAGAGGAAGGAGGAGGAACTGAAGCTCGTCAGATTGCAGTTTGGACTTTGGAGCCTGTCTGTGACCTCTAGGTTCCTAATATTCGAGAAAATATCTCTTTCCACATAAAAATGCAAGCAAAACTCAATTTCAGGGAAGCTTGTAAGCCTGCTGTTCTATCAATGTAAGGCAGCTTCTCTAGATGACTTTTTGAGGGTGTTTGCCATTGTCTTTGCTAGGTTTCTGAAATTTTGAAGCAGTCCTAGCTATGGATTTGCTTAGTCTCAAGCTATGATGTCTGTCCTTCAAAGTATTGCAGAGAGAGGTAAAAAAGATCTTTTCTACTGGGTACAATGTTCTTTATGCTCCTGCGGAGCAGGAAGAATGTAGGAAGGCCTTTTTACTGTTTATCTTTCAAACTGCCTCTATCTGTGGGAAATTATGGTCTTGAGAATAAGTCTTAGGAGGAGCAACTGAGGGACTTGGGATTGTTTAGTCTGGAGAAAAGGAGGCTGAGGGGAGACCTTATCACTCTCTACAACTACCTGAAAGGAGGTTGAAAAGAGATGGGTGTTTGTCTCTTCTCAGAAGCTATGACAGATAGAACAAGAGGAGATGGCCGCAAGTTATACCAGGAAAGGGTCAGGTTAGACATAAGTAAAAACTTTTACACTGAAATTGCTATGAAAGACTGGAACAGGCTGCCCAGGGAAGTGCTTGAATTGCCGTCGCTGGATGTATTTAAAAGCTGTCTAGATATGGAGCTCATGGACATGGTTTAGAAGTGGGCCTGGTAGAGTTAGATAATGGTTGGACTTGATCACCTTGAAGGTCTTTTCTAACCATACTGATTCTGTGATTCTAAATTGTCATTTTTAGAAGCTTTGGGAACTCCCTGAGTTCTGTAAAAGCTACTAAGTCTTCTCCAGTTTGTATTGATTTTGATTTAGGAGACTTATGTTCAGAAGTGCTTGTGTGAATAACCACAGAGTCACAGAATGTTTGGGGTTGGAAGAGACCACTGGAGATCATGTAGTCCAACCCCCCTGCCAGAGCAAAACCACAGAATCTAGGGCAGGCTACACAGAAACACATCCAGACGGGTCTTGAAAGTCTCCAGAGAAGGAGACTTTGTGTGAATAATGCCATCGTGATGGTATTTTCTTAAATGTGGTCTTCTTCCAGTTACCATTTAATCTTCATCCACACTCCTTTCTACTTCCTTACTGGGGAAATAGATGAAAGGGGCAGGGTAGCAGCCCTAGCTCTTCCAAGTGAAACATGAAGAGGTGGATCAAGTGCAACATCCCCACAGGTAGTGGTGTTAATTCTTACCGCAGCTGCAGCTGCCTGGACTACTAGTTTCTGTTTCCTTTCCAGAGTGCCTGGGGATGGTGGGTACCAGTAAAGCTGGATTAGAAAAGGTTGTATCTGGGGAGGAGGGAACAGGCAGAAGGAGGGAGATGAGCATTATTTGAACAGGGGACTGGTTAAGGTTTTACATTGAATGTGCCAAGTGAGAAGACAGTGTTTGAAGCCTTGTATAGTTCAGAATTTTATCTTTGATCTTTATTTGTAAAATACTGCAATAAAGTCATCCAGATTAATGGGTTTTTCTTAACTCATGTGATAAGTATTTTATGATGCAGATTTTGAATGAAATACATCCCAGACCTAAACTATTTTGGTTCATGTATTACTTGTTAGTGTTTCGGTTTGATTACAGACTCCTGTACGCAGGCAGAAGTGACATAAACTCAAGAAGTACAACATAAATATTTGCAGATGGATATGGCAGAAGGACAGAAGTTCCCAGTGGGAGTTTTATATATGCCCATAGATCTACATTCATCAGAGAAGAACGCCAAGATGTTTGTCTTTTAATTTTCCCATCTTACCCACACACACTGTGATAAAGACATTACTTCTTTTTCAAAAAAAACCCAAAATGTTTGTCTAGGACTTAACAATTTAGTAAGGTCCCACGGTTACCAGTGAGTCTGGTGAAAGTGTGCTTTGATAGTTCATAAAGCGATCCAGCGTAGGTCCAAAAGGATGCAAGTAGTTGTACCATAGTGAAACCAGAACTAGCTAGAGATTTTCTGGATGTCCTGTTCTTACTAAGAAGCAGAGATGATAAAGAGCTTTGATTATTTTTTTTCTAATATTCTTTGTTTAAATGTTGGCTAGACCTTCTGTTACCTTCCAGCACCTAACAACTTGGGACTGGGTACTTGCTGGGGAAATTAGTGAGGTCTGGAGTAGGCATATATGCTGGAATGGGGGAGTAGTGGGGTAAATACAAAGAACAACTTGCTTAGACTCATTTGACAGTGAGTGCATGGTGGGTAAGGGGACTAGAATCAAGACCTAGTGATGGGAAAGAGGATGACATTTTTATTTTTTTATTAGGCATCTTGATGTTAACAATTATTTTTTGTGACGTCCAAACCTGAGATGGATAAAGAGGAAGAGATGGCAAATAGAAGGTCTTGTATTTGGGGAGTGGAAAAGGAGCACTGGGTTATATGGTAGGAAGCAGGTGAGGGTAGTTAAGGAGCCTAGGATGAGAAAACTTGGTAGCCTTCTGTTGTGACTATTCTGCCTTCTGAATCAATTAGTTCAATGGGAGTTGGAAAATGTCTGAATTTGACAAATCCGTCATCAGAAATTGAAGCAACCACATTCCTAGAAGTCACTAGTCTTGGAGATGAGGCCACAGAGATGTGCTGGGTCCCACACTAGCTCGGTGACTATCAGAAGTGTCGCTTTGTAGCTTGTGCTGTGTAGCTTTGTAGGACAATATCTCACTTGAACCGTTATGGCTAATATGTGTAGCATTTCTGAGTAACATTGATAGCACTAGAGAATCTTGTTTTGCTGTAACCAGCCAAATTTTAAAGAGTTGATCTAATGCATTATGGGGATCATGGTTTTCTCTCTGAGGGACTTGGGATTGTTTAGTCTGGAGAAAAGGAGGCTGAGGGGAGACCTTATCACTCTCTACAACTACCTGAAAGGAAGTTGAAAAGCGATGGGTGTTTGTCTCTTCTCAGAAGCTATGACAGATAGAATAAGAGGAGATGGCCGCAAGTTATACCAGGAAAGGGTCAGGTTAGACGTAAGTAAAAACTTTTACACTGAAATTGCTATGAAAGACTGGAACAGGCTGCCCAGGGAAGTGCTTGAATTGCCGTCGCTGGATGTATTTAAAAGCTGTCTAGATATGGAGCTCATGGACATGGTCTCTCTGAGAATACTTGCAAAAAATTATTTTGTGATGTATATTATTTTGATCAATATTCTACCAATTTTCTGTTTATCTTAGCAAAATTAACATAGTGGATTGAAATTGTGTAAAGCATGATTTTTCTGGGTTTATTTTTAGCATTTGCTGTCTTCTCTAATTTTCAGAACATATATCTTGTCTTGGAGAATATGAAGAATTAGAATTAGGTTGTAGTAAAAATCTTAATAGGAACAATTATCTGTTTTACTGCAACTCTCACTTAAAAATAGTCCTTTAAACTTTGTCTCAGCTGTACTGACCACTGTATGAAATAAATTAACTTGCATGCGTGCTTATTTCAGAGACAAAGGCAAGCAAATGATAGTGTTAGGATTCTTTTAACTTCTCCCAGTCCAAATATATTTTGTACCCATAATGTGATATCAGCTGGTTGATAATGTCTTCTTCAAGATGGGGTAATCCTGGTTGTAGTAAGGAAAGAGGTCTGGAGATCTTTATATTCTTTCTTATGTTACCTCTCACTTCCAGCTATGGCTAAATGTTGCTGCTACAGGATTCAATTAAATTAATTTGTGCTGTTTCTGTATTCTTGCAAATTCTGTTTACATTAGCTTGCCTGTGGATGATGGTCAACATTCTTGGCATTTCCTGTCTTGCTTATGCTGAGCCTTTTAAGCTGTTTGTGAAGCAAATTGGAAATCCTGTAAATAAGAACATAATAGGTAGTACTTAATTTTTGTAATATCATAATCACACATTTTTTCCTGGAACAAAATTTGTAGCAAGTCTGTTCAAGTCTTTTCTCAGCCATGTTGAGCTCTGGATGAACAGAGGAAAACATTTACTTTTACAACTGGACAACCAATTAATGAAGAAATAAGCTATCTATGAAGCTGTTAAGAATAAATCTTGACTTTTTTTTAAGCAAGTGTGTGAAGGCAATGATTTCATGATTTCACTGTAAATGAGTATGCAGCTTAGACTTAACTTGAAGTTTGGGTTGAATAGAAATGATTGTAATTCATCTAAATTAAGGAAATCTGTAATAATTTAATGATAGCTTGTATGTATTTGAGTATTGAAATGATAAAGTTAAATTGTTGCCAACTTTGGAAGACATGAACAACGGTCCCTCGCTGGCTTTGTGTAGAGAGTGATTAAACCTTTGTTCTCCCTGCACAGCATTTTAAAACAGCACAAATTAATTTAATTGAATCCTGTAGCAACAACATTTAGCCATAGCTGGAAGTGAGAGGTAACATAAGAAAGAATATAAAGATCTCCAGACCTCTTTCCTTACTACAACCAGGACTACCCCATCTTGAAGAAGACATTATCATCCAGGTGATATCACATTATGGGTACAAAATATATTTGGACTGGGAGAAGTTAAAAGAATCCTAACACTATCATTTGCTTGCCTTTAAAACTTGTTGCTTGCTCATTGGTTGCCAGCTGACAGGTAGCTTGCTACCAGGACTTTCATTTATATGAAAGCCAGTAAAGCTCATTTCTTGAACAGTTGATTGGAAAGGGCCGGGCAGGACTAGTGTGCTCCTGGAAGGTTCCAGTGGCTTCCTGGTGGCAGTGGCACTGTGCCAGCATCCTAAGGTCACTGAGCTCCTGCAGGTTCCTTATTTCTTCTTGTCAGTTCTGTTATGTAGCTCCAGCCGTGTAGCTGCCCTTGAGACAGGAGACACGTAAGCTAATGAACTACAGGTTGCCTCCTATTAAGCTTTTGTATGGAAAAGGGGTAATGCAAGAGGTTGTTAGCAAAAGATGAGAATGTTTGTCATTCATGAAGTAGCTGAAATCGTGGTTGTATGGAGTAGAAGGTAGGGGTTTTCCTTGTTTATTTGTTTGGTGGGTTCTTTTCTGAAATCTCAGCCAAAATTTGAATTCACTAATCATGTCTTCTCTGTGATTTTGATTTACACTGGTGTAGAGAACAGACTAAAAGCTGTGGATGTTGTGAAACTGATGCATGAGAAGGGAGAGCTGAAAAGTTGCCTGTTAGAGGACTTGCCAAAACCATAGCCAGGGAACTTCCTTTAGATTTTGCAGGTGAAATTGTCTGAAGACTTGCCACTCAGTGGTTTAAAAAGTAAAAATGAAGGAAAATTTTATAGAGATATGAGGAAGTAGAAAATGCAAGAAATACAGAGAAAAATAATGAGGACTAAAATTTGGGCGTGCATTTAATAGTGTACTTAGAACTTCTGTTTTCATTAAAAAAGCTATGAAGCTATACTATTCAATAGGTTTTAATACTAGTCCTGCCAAAGTCAGAATGTGATATTAAATTCTAATAAGCAGCTACAGATTTTTGTTTATTTTACTATCCATAGAAGGACCCTGATATTAATCTAAAGACAAATTCCTTGTTAGTATTTATCTCTGAGCAGTAAACCAAATCCCAAATAAGTATTGATGCATATATTCCTTGTGCTAATTGTACAACTTAGAGATGAGCCCAAACAGAAACTCTGTCTGAGAAACATGTTTCTGTGCACAGTGGCATTTAGAGATGGGAACTTTGATTTGCTGAATCTTTCTAAAGGCTTAAACTGAAATCCAGGATTTCAGAGGGTTCAGTGTCCTTACGCTCACTTTGAAGGGTTAGCTCTAGTTCTAACCTAGAATTCTGATGAAATAAATATGCTGCTTCTTTTGAAAATGTGTAATCTCAAAGGGCATTGAAATTTGCAGACTGTCAGGAAGCAGGATTGTTTGCATGCAAGGCAGAGTGAGGAGGAGATGTTTCCCTTTAGGAAAGCATCACTATGGAGTTCATGCACATTTTAAGGAAATAATAGCCATTGCATGTTTCAAAAAAAAAATTAAAATGTTTTACATTGAGCTGGATTCTTTTCTTTCTTTCCTTCCATCCTTTCCTCCTTCTTGAGACTGAACTAGAAGAAATAGGAGCTGATTGCATAATATGTATGACTTCATGCTATTTGGTATTTTGCCATTGAGATGTCACGCCCTGCAGGGATTAGCCTGTCATTGTGTGACATCTTAAATTCCTTACTATGAATTAGTGTAACAAGCTATGTCTTCTTTTTTTTTAGTTAATCACAGAATCACAAGTTGGGGATAGAGAAGCCCTGTTGAATCACCCTAGCAAATACAGAGCTTTTCTCCTCAGTTGAGCTGGTTGGAAAATGATCTAAAACAAATTTTGTTTTCATTGGGAGTTGCCAATTATTTAAAACAGATACTATTTCCACCAAGTGACATTGATTTCTGTAGCTTCTAATGAAGTTCAGGGACCTGAACAAACCTGAAAGCAAACCTGCTTTTCAGTTATAGGTCTACCACTAACGTGTGAGTTGAGCAACCGTGTTTTCCAGCCTGCTCTGGGTAAAGGACCTTTGAGTTCCTTGCTCAGCTTTCGTTTCTCACTACTAGTTGTTCTAGACATTGATTTGGGTGCTGTGGCTAAACCTGATGCCCAAATTGTGGTCCCAGGCTTGTTTTGAGGCTTTCTATAGCAGTCGATTTTGTTTGACAGTAGATGTTCTTTTCCTCACTCCTGTAAAATGGAAAATTATACATTGCCACAGAATTTTTACTAATCTGCTCAAATATAATTTCTAGATTCCTGAGCAGTGGTAAGTCCATCAGTAATGCACCTTGTATTGGTTTTGGGGGTGAGGTTAGCGATGAAGAGAAAAAATAAATTACTGTTTCTCCAATTCAGATCACAGAATCACAGAATGTTAGGGGT
>NW_009724414.1:0-391 GCF_000703405.1 Apaloderma vittatum
GGCTGCGCTGGCCCAGAACATTGTGTATCCAAGGGCAGGAAGTGATGGTGGTGAAGGTGGCGGATCATGGTGTTAGTGGAAGAGTAAATACAGGGGTCAGGTCAGCTGCAAGCCTAGCTCCATCTAAGGCACCAGCTGCGTGGTGCCTTCAGATGTACTACTTCAGGAGCCAGTGTGAAGAGAAAGACTGTATTGCTGCACAGCAGCTGTCTGCCTGCATGATCCCTTCAAAACGGAAGACTAGGCCTTGGATATCTGGGAGAGCCAGTCAGTTTTCAGAAAGCAAATATTTTCATTTATGACTACTCATCTGCCAAGAGATCACTGCCCCACATGAACATCTGACAGAGGACAGTGGCTGGCCCAACCCGCCCCGCCCCCCTGCCGTGTG
>NW_009724414.1:422-14260 GCF_000703405.1 Apaloderma vittatum
CCTCTTGCTGTGTGCAATCCTAGCTGTGTCTGATCTTAGCTACCTCAATTAACAAAATGCTAATATTTTTATCAATTATAGTTTTAAGTAACGTGTACTGATATTTCTGTCCACAAGTGCTGATTGTATTGGCAGTGCAACTCATGACTTTGCTTTTGTTTCTCTTCATACAAGTGTTTTCTGTGTGGTTAGGTCTGGCCTTTGCTGGAGGTTATTTTTAGGATAATTTCATTCTCTTCAAGTGTGCTCTAGATGTCCGAAACTTCTTTTGGCACACAAAGCCAGTGCTACAGATGGTCTATAAAATAGGCAGTTAAAAACCTGTTGCCCCAGTCAGCCACACGCTAACGTGATGTAGCTGTAAGCTTAGTTTCAAAACCTAAAGTGGAAACTCAAGGAGGTGTAGGCTCCAAATGCGATGGCTGAGTTGCTGGTTTTGATGTTACGGTTAAAATACCGTTCTGATGCCTGCCTCCGATTTCGGCTAGAGATTGATCCCTGAGGCCTGTAATATTCCAGATGTTTGGTGTTACTGGAGATGAAGACCATTCGTTCTTAGTTTGCTGTATGGGTGATGAAGCAGAAATTCATATGGATAAACATTGCCCTTAGATTTCTCTTTGAATGTCTAGCTGTTGTCTGTGGTGGAGGCTGCAAGGAAGATCTCTGCAGCTGGTGTGGACTCAGTGAAACCAGCAGCTGTGCCTTGAGGTCATGACTCTCAGGCAGGTGCTGTATTTGTTCATTGACTTCTCAGCCTTATCCTCCTCTAAGGAGCAGGGCACATGCCAGATGAGCCAGGTGGTGGTTTCCTGAGAAGTGAGAGTTACAAGCACATCCATGCCATTAGCAAGGCTGTAGCCAGACCTTGGCAGCTGCTTGTGTTGTCTAGGATGCTTCTTGCTCCTGCCGTCATTCCTGTTCACAGTTTGCCATGAGGTGGTGGCACCCTCAATGGAGGAGCCCACCACTGAGTCTCCCAGCCTTGCCAAAATAGTCTGGGACAGATGCTGTGCGTACTTGCCTTGATTCTGTGAAAACTTGAGCCACACAGTCCTATACCATGGACATGTAACTACATGTTACATGATGGTGTAACCATAGACAGCAAGGAGAACTTGAGTATTTCTCTGAGATCAGACTAGCCACGCTTTTATGTATAGACAAATGCCTTGCAGAGCCTCATCATGCTGCAACAGCTGTGCTTCAAACAGCATGGCTGGCTGGCTGTCCTGGTAGGTGCCACCTCATAGTAGCAGATCATTAGAGGATTAATTGCAGCATCAGCTCCATTGGTTTGATAGCACAAGTGGATTGTCTTTTGCCTGGTAAAAGGCTCGTCAAAGTAGGAGAAAACACTCCAGCTTTCATGGAGGGGCATATCAGGTCTGTAGGATACAGCTCTATTATTTCCATCCTTGTTCTTCCCTCCTTTCCTTCTGACACTGTCACCTTCCTTACTGTGTCACAACGTAAGTGTGATGTGACACATCAGCACACTGTGGTTTTGGGACCCTTTTCTGGGACATTGGGAAGTCAGAAATGGCAACTGTCAGTTTACTGAAAAGTGTCTTGAGTTTGGTGTTCAGAAGAAGGTTCAAAGAGCACTGCAGGGTTTGTGTGGGAGAGGGTCCCATGAGCAGTCAGAGGCACCTGATTTTAGGAGAGTTCAAGCCCTGCAAGAGTGTGCATAATTCCTGGGGTGGCCTCCAGGTATGGGGAACTGTTGCACATCTGACATAGTGTGTACTGTACCAGCTTTTACATTTCTACTTATGTTGCTAAACACTTTTTCAGTAAATCCAGATACATGAGATATAAAGCTCCCACCAACAGTGCATTATTTTTTCCTGGTTCCATCTTGTGTACACATTTAAAATAGACTATGTAAACATGTGTGGGTTTTGTTCTTCCAACTTGCAGACTTAGGTCTGGAAACAGTTTACTGCCTGGTGCATGATCTTACTACAATAAAAAATGAAGAGGTGGACTGACGAGCAGCTATGTGTGGATAGCCTGAGTGTTTGACTTAGTTTGGAGGACATCTATGTTGATTCACCCAAGCTCCACTAAGCTACATTCCTAACTTCTGACTGATGGCAGTGCTGTTGGCAGGTTTTCAGGTTGTTACTAGATGTTGATGCTCTTGCTTGCAACCCTAAAATTTTATGTCTCTCTTGCACATCTGTTATTAATTAACTGTGGTTTTGCCTGTTACTGAATGGCTGCTTTTGTAGCCAGTGTGATGAAAGAGTAGCTATTCCAGGCCTCCTGCTGTGAGGTTTAAGCAGATAGTGGTGTTGCCTGTAGCTCTAGTAAAACATGACAGGTAAAGTATGGTTGAGATGTGACTCAGTGTGAGAACATTTCAGATAGGGTGCAAGTTTGTAACACAGCACAGGCAGTGCTCTTTTGAAAGTTAAAATAACAGCAGTGTCATGTTTTCATATTGTCTTGAAGCAGTCACGTAGGTTTTTTTTTTTTTTCTATACAGCAAAAGCTGGCAGGCTGACAAACGGCCAGCTTACAGGACGGACTCTCTGGCTACTGACCATTTAGCTGGTAAGTACTTATGGGAGAGCCGAAGATCTTGCTGTTGCTAAGCTTACTTATCAGAGTGGCTTTCTGAGTGTATAACTAAGTCAGTGGGAATTCAGGCATCTAAATAAGTATTTTTTTCAGGAAGAGGCAGCATCCTGGGCCTTTTCTGTTTTCTTTCCAGGATTACAGAGTGACCTTGGACTGACTATCCAGACCTTCAGATACTTATTTAAAAATTGCACACCATTAATAATTGATAGATTAATTAGAGTATGCTTTAACAACTTCTGGTGTCCCCCTTCCCAGTGACGTTCTTAGCTTGCACATCCTCTGCCTTCTTAATGAGGAGCTCTGGTTTTGTTGACCACTGTAGCGTGAGGAAATATCCCCCGAGTTCCTGTCTGGTTCAGCAAGAGGACTGGATGGCTGACTGGAACTAGGTTCTTTTCAAGAGGCTGACTGGAAAAGTGCTCAGTAATACACATTTTGTTTTCCTGGACTGACTTCTGTGCGTCTTGGATGGTGTTTGGTAATAGTACTGCCACCTGTGTCTCTTCCAGTGGCATACCCGGATTGTGTGTGGGTGGGAAGTCGACAATGAGCTCCGTGGCGGTTTTGACCCAGGAGAGCTTCGCTGAACACCGCAGCGGCCTGACTCAGCAGCAGGTGAAAGGTGAGAAAACACAGTTCATAGATTCGTAGAATAGTTTGAATTGGAAGGGAGCTTAAAGATCATCTCATTCCAGCCCCCTTGCTATGGGCAATGACACCTCCCACTAGAGCAGGTTGCTCAAAGCCTCATCCAGCATGGCCTTGAACGCTTCCAGGGATGAGGCATCCACAGCTTCTCTGGGCAACCTGTTCCAGTGTCTCACCACCCTCATATAAAAGAACACCTTCCTAACGTCTAATCTAAATCTACCCTGCTCTAGCTTAAAACCATTGCTCCTTGTCCTGTTACCACATGCCCTTATAAAAAGTCCCTCCCCAGCTCTCCTGTGAGCCTTCTTCAGGTACTGGAAGGCCACTCTGAAGTCTCCCTGAAGCCTTCTCTTCTCCAGGCTGAACAACCCTAGCTCTCTCAGCCTATCCTCCATAGGAGAGGTGCTCCAGCCCTCTGATCATCTTTGTGGCCCTCCTGGATCTGCTCGAACAGACCTGTGTCCCTGAGTTGGGGGCTCCAGAGCTAGATGCAGTACTCGAGGTGGGCTATTATAAGAGCAGAGGAGAGGGAGAGAATCACCTCCCTTGACCTGCTGGCCACTCTTCTTTTGATGCAGCCCAGGATAAGGTTGGCTTTTTGGGTTGCCAGTGCACATTGCTGGCTCCTATTGAGCATCTCATCAAACGGCACCCCCAAGATCTTCTCTGCAGCACTGCTCTCAATCCATAGCTGAGTTCCTGTGGTGTGCCTCCTAAGTATGAACTGCACAGGCAGGGTTCCTTGCTGTTACCCAAACTCGCTGCATGTGTTCAGTTCCCCACAAGTTTGCAGACATTGCATTGTCCATTCCTAGTTCGGTGGCCCAACAAGCTCTGGCTTTCCACCAACAGCAGCACAGTAGCGATGCTGCACAGTGCAGGGCCAGGAGGAGGCAAGCCTCGTATCTTCATAGGCTAGAAATGCTGTGCTGGGCTGCCATTTCTTTCCTTTGCTCAGCCAGGTGCTGGCAAAAGTCACTGTATTAACTGATTCACTATGGATTTCGGCACCTGTTCTCTAGCTGCAAGCTGACCCACTTGGCACGGCTTAGTGCACAACTGAGTCAAACATGAGGTACAGGCTTTCCTTGGACTCTGTCCTAACTATAGTGCTTCTCTCTGCCTTCCTTCTGGGTATACATTTGTTTTATCCCCTTCTGACCTGCAGCCTTGCTCTGTTAGTTTCACTTCTTTCTGCTCCACCTGTTCTCCCCTAATTAAGCCTCTCTTGATGAAGTTGGCAGTAATGTGCTGTTTGCTGCCACCCTTCACTTGCACATTCATTTCTTGCATCTGTAGTGCCAGCTCAGACAAGGCTGGTTGTTCATGGCATCTGCTGCAGTCTGTGCTATGCTAAGGTCAGTTGTGCTCTAGACTTGGCTGCTCCACAAACATAACTGTAATACGATTAATAGTATCGCACAAGTCATTTGCTTTCCCTCATTAGTGGTGCTTAGTACAATTGCACTGCCTTTGAATAGGGGTATTTTTTCAGGGAGAGCATCTCATTTACCCTGTTTGCTTGACCCCAGTTACAGCTTTAAACTCTGAAGAAGAGAATGATCCTCCAACCTACAAGGAAGCCTTCCCTCCGCTCCCTGAGAAAGCACCATGTTTGGAAGCTGCCCAGGAACCTGCTGGGCCCTGGAGCAAAATCCGACCAATAAAGGCTTCTGTCATCACTCAGGTTGGTGGGAGTGGGCATCTTATCTCCTTCCTTTCCTCCCTCCAAAAAGTAGGTGAAGTGAAACTGTTTACATTTAGCCCATGTCCAGAGCTAAACTACAGCAGTTGTTCCATGACCCTATAACATTTCCCCAGTAAAAGAAGGGGCATCTGGAAAAGGAGAGGAGACCTGTGGGTTGAAATGAGAACAGATTTAATGAAACAGCAGATTTAATGAAACAGCAGAAGTAATATTAATACTAGTGCCAGTGTGCAGTATACAAAGTTACACCCAGCCCAGTGGATGTACAGCGCTCACAATAAAAGGGAAAGTGGCCATTTGGAGCAGAATGGTAAGTAAGCCCCTCCAGGAATGGTGACCCTTGAGAAGGAGCTCCTGTCCTTAGCAAACTTCCCTCTTGTATGATGAGTGTGATGCTTATGGGATGGGATACACCTGTTAGCCAGCTCAGGTCAGCTGGCTTGTCTTTTGCGCCTCCTAGCTTAAGCTGCTGGCTGAGTTGAAACTGCTAATCGCCTGCATACCATGGCTGGCCTATGATTGTATCGCAGTGAAATCAAGACAGAAGCTTTCTCTAGAGTGTGAAATTCTTAGTGTGTCAGTTTCACAGCCTGTTTGCTGTACTTTACCCTGGCACACAAGGAAAATTGGAGCTGAGAGCTAGTACTGCTGTGGAGGGGAGGGATATGTTGGAAAACTGTCCAGAAAAACCTCTGCATCACTGTTCGATTTTAGCTGGAGCAGGCCTGAAGGGAGGATTGGAGAATTCAAGTAGTGAACACTAATCCATTAGAGTATTCCTCCTATAGCATGTACTTTAGGAAGACACCAAGTGTGGGACAATCTACTTGTTGCAATGCTCTCACATTTTTCCTGGTTGCAGCTGGTGTCTCTACTTGAAAGGCTGATGGTTTGCACAAACCTGGGAGCTTAATATTGCCAGTAAATTCCTTTATGGCAACAGGGGAGGGAGATACTGGTAAACAAAAGCGTACTGACTGCTTGCTGTGCTCTTTTATCTGTCCTGTGATTGAGCAGGTGTTTCATGTGCCACTGGAGGAGAGAAAATATAAGGACATGAATCAGTTTGGAGAAGGTGAGCAGGCCAAGATCTGCCTTGACATCATGCAGAAGACAGGAGCTCACCTGGAGCTGTCTCTTGCAAAGGACCAGGGCCTTTCCATCATGGTCTCTGGCAAATTAGAAGCAGTCATGAAGGCTCGGAAGGAGATTGTTGCTCGGCTGCAGACTCAGGTGAAGGCATCTAACTGTTTCTCACTTTATCTTTGCTCATTCCCAAGACTCATAAGTGCTTTGAGACCCTTGGGCATGTGTGCTTATAAGCTGAAGAGGTGTTATTAGATGACTGATTCATCTTAGCCATAGATTTTCAAGGCACACAATTGGCAATTTGGGGTAAGAATGAGGCTTAAAATAGGGTTCAAAGCTAATTACAGGCCATGGCGTTGCATTAAGGGCAGAGCCTGCAATTTCTAAACACTTGAATTTCAGACAGTGACTTTGTGGTGAGGTGCTGGTGCTGGAGGGGATGCAGGCCCCTCACACAAAGCTAGTAGTGTGTGAAAATAGGGCTATGCTTTCTCTGAAGTCCTTCAGAGGAGAACACGGAGGGATGGGAGAAAGGATAGTAGAGAGAGGGAAGCACTGCCAAAAGCTGAAAGCTTCAGGTCAGGGTCCTGGACTGTGTAACTCAAGCTACACTAGTAAGGAGCCATAGCCCCATTGTTTCAGTTACTTCTCCTTTCAGTCCTCTAGGTTTGATTTCTTACCTTCAGATTCCCGAGTTCGTATTCATGATGGTGGTTCTTGTTGGGATATATCAAGGCCATGTCTCACAGTGTGTTTGCAATAGTTAATACTATGTCTGCCTAGTAGTATTCAGCCTATGTGTCATACCCTGCCGGAGGGGAAAAAAAGGAACAAACCCTACATAATGTGGATCTTAAAAAACAGTACAGGTTGTACTGCCACAGTTCTATGACCTGCTGTCCTCAAATATACTGCCTACTGCCCCTCAGGTCTGAAAGGTGTGTCTGTATTCCCAAATTCTTCTAGGCTTGGCTGGCTTCAGCACAGGGACACAAAGTTGAAGAGTCATACGAAGTGATCATTTTTTACCTTTTTTTTTGTTATAGTTTGAATGTTGTCTAATTGCTGTTAGTAGTTACATATTCAACAGACATCAAGAGCATGGTAGCAATCATAAGCTACCAGGCCAGTAAAAACTCTGAGACGGGAAAAAGTCAGGAACCCTTGTTACAAAACAGCCCTTTAGTGGTAGATTGAGAGAAGCTCTTGGAACTCTTTTCCGAGAGGGGCCTTCTAGAAGCAGTCACCCCAAGGAGAGCATGTGCTGTATTGAAGACACCTTAGTACTTTGTATCGGTAAGCATCTTCTAGCTGTCTCCCTGCTGGAATAGGTTTCTGGTGTTAAATTTCTGTTTCCTAGGAGTCAGACTGTGTCTTATTCTCTGTAGCTGTGGCAGCAGATGTCAGAGTTCAGATAAACTCCACCCATGAACCCTCATCTCATTTGTTGTCTGGTAATGTTCCAGTGTCTTACACTGAAGAATAGGCACCTCTTTGTCTGTGCCTAAAGGGGGTTGCTAATTCAAAGTACTACTCCTGTGTGAACAGGAGTGTTGAGGGAAAGGTAGGGTTTAGACTCCTGATGTACAGACACTGTAGATCAACTATTCTAGTACAATATCATCAGTCCTTGGACAGAATGTGCTAGAAAGGCATTGTGTTTGCTTCTCAGTGGTACCGCTAAGCAGCATCTAACTTGCTTTCCCTGGCTCTGTTCCTGTGGATCTGCCAATGCAGACAAGGATTCTCACAGATTCTTGGTTCTTGTGTTCCAGGCTTCAGCGACAGTTGCCATTCCCAAGGAGCACCACCGTTTTGTCATTGGAAAGAATGGTGAGAAGCTGCAGGACCTGGAGCTCAAAACTGCCACCAAAATCCAGATCCCCCGCCCAGATGACCCCAGCAACCAGATCAAGATCACTGGCACTAAAGAAGGAATTGAGAAGGCCCGACACGAGATTCTGCTTATCTCGGCTGAGCAGGTACTTTAGTACTGTGGCATTAGCTGGACAGCCATTTTGCTTCTCCGTGGTATATTAGATGTTTGTAGCCACCATGGCCACAGCCAGTGGCTAATGTGTTAATCTGAATGGAAATGTGTATCATGCTACTGGCTGGCTGAGCATGGCTGCCAGGTTCTGCAAATTCTGGTTCTCCATTTTGTCCATCTCTGAAGTCAGATAAGCATCTTTTGTATTTGAAGTGAACCGTATTAGTTGCCAACTGAAATAAGTCAGGAGATTACAGAGGTGAATATCATAAATCATCAGCAGTAATGGCAGTATTTGTAGATTGAAAGAGATCTAAAAGTCTGCAGTCCAAAAAAGGGTGCTTGGGCCAGAGCGTCAAGCAAGACAGCCCTGGGAACTTAGCTATGTCTTGCAGAGACTAATATGGAGAGCGGTTTCCACAGACGTCTGTTCTGGGCTCTTCCAGGATAAGCGTGCTGTGGAGCGGCTGGATGTGGAGAAGGTGTACCACCCCTTCATTGCTGGCCCTTACAACAAGCTGGTGAGCGAGCTCATGCAGGACACAGGGACACGCATCAACATTCCTCCACCCAGTGTCAACAAGACAGAGATAGTCTTCACTGGAGAAAAGGAGCAGCTAGCCCAGGCTGTGGCTCGTGTTAAGAAGATCTATGAGGAGAAGGTATGGATGGTCCATAAAGCTTCCTGTCTTCCGCTTACCTGCTCATATTCTCTCTTTCCTTCTTATTCTACTTTGATGTATCCCTCTCTTGCATCCTTCTCATGTCAGCTCAGGCTCAGCAGCTCTTGCAGTACTCAGCCCTGGATGTCAGCATTTCCTCACTCAGCAGAGTGAGGCTTGGGGTGATAGTGCCAGGAGGTGGCAGATTTCTTGCTGTTCTTGTGTCTTGGGAATTAGCAGACCACAAATTGCTCCCCCTGGTTCTTGTTAACTCAGGTGCTACTAAGGAAGGAAGTGTGAAGTCTACAGTGGTGGCCAGCTGACAGTATCAAAGTTACTTCATAAGTAGAAATTGCTGAAGAGTGAATTTCACTTCAGTTTATCTTCCTCAGCAAAAATTGCTGTGAATATCCTTGTTATGGGAGTTGGGCTGTTTTTCCTTATGGTTAGGTCTGTATTTGTACCAGTCCGGATTTCAACAGAGATAATCAGCTTATAGCCTAGTAGCTTACATGGTGTCACATTACGGTACTGTCTGGGAGACAGCTGGGTGTTGAGCCCTGTTGTGCAAGGCAGATATGTGTGTATGTGTCTCCTCCATGCAGCATCCCAGAGAGCTTGAGACAATACTAGTTTTGTACTTCGCCTGTGAATTTTTGAGCACAAGGCTTTCTCTAGGTAGAGGCTCAACAGGTGCTGGTGTACTGCAGAAGCACTGTGTTCAGAGCACTTTGCTTTGCTCTTTCCTGGGTGCAGTTTCACTGCATCTTGTGCCTCTTCCTTTCGCTTTTGTCTTTCCCTGCCCCCTTGTGATTGATGCCCCAATGTCTCTGCCCCTACAGAAAAAGAAGACTACTACTATTGCGGTGGAGGTGAAGAAGTCCCAGCACAAGTATGTCATTGGCCCCAAGGGGAATTCCCTGCAGGAGATCTTGGAGAAAACTGGAGTCTCTGTTGAGATCCCACCCACTGACAGTAGCTCAGAGACGGTGATACTACGAGGAGAGCCTGAAAAGCTTGGGCAAGCATTGACAGAAGTCTATGCAAAGGTACTGATGAAATGGACTTGGCCTACTTTGAAAGTCACATAAAGATACATCTGTGAGCACTGACAGGTGTAGGTGGGGAGGTCTCTGTTGGGCTGTTAGAGATGCAGCCTACAAGTTAATACTGAGGGTGCAGCACGGGAATTGGAACTGAATTTTTGTAAAGATTTCTTCCAGTCTGTCTGTCAGCTTCTCTGTTTTTCTGTCTCTCAGGCCAACAGTTTTACCGTCTCCTCAGTCTCTGCCCCCTCTTGGCTTCATCGTTTCATTATTGGAAAGAAAGGACAAAACCTGGCCAAAATAACCCAGCAGATGCCAAAGGTATGGATGAGCTGGCTAGCTTAGCACCCTCTGATGCAGAAAATGGTTTAATCCAGATCACTGTTGATAGAAGAGAAGAATGTATTCTAGCGCAAGTAAAACCAGGAAGGAAATTACACATCTTGATATAAAAGGGGAGCCTCTTTTGCTGCTGCAAAAAGTTCTCTTAGTTTGAGCCCTTCAAAGGAAGCTTTATGTGGTACTATTTTGAGAATTGATGTAGTAGGATACCTGCAAATGCTGACTTCAACAAGGCTTCCTACTGGTTAGATGATATCTAGAGAAAGGCTAGGTGAGTAACTTCCTGACAGCTCTTGCAGACTCCAGGACAGCACCAAAGCCTTGGACTTTAGACACTGTGATATGGCCAGAATTAAAAGTTACGTACTTCTGAAACTGTAGAAATGATGTGTGTACTTTGTGGGAAGGAAACCATCTCTTAGTGACAGGGATTGATGGTCTAGGCTTGAATAGCAGCATTGACCTTACTTGTGTCTTGAAAAATTCATACTGGATTCATTGCTGTGTCTCAAGGTTCACATCGAATTCACTGAAGGAGAGGATAAAATCACTTTAGAAGGACCTACAGAAGATGTGAATGTGGCTCAGGAACAGATTGAAGTAATGGTCAAGGATCTGGTAAGCTGGTGTTACTAGTTCCAGTACATAAGAATATGGAGAAAGAAGGGGCAACAGAGCAGTGATGGTGTATGTATGTGTGACATCGATATGATGCTTAAAAGAACTTGCACAAGACAAGTTGTGTGACTGATGTATGAAAACCTTGGTTATGAATTCTCCCACAGCATTCTTAGAAAAAACAGGTCTTAAATCTTTTGATGTAGAGAAAGAATTGTCTTTCAGTCATAGCTGAAGAGGCATAGTGCTCTCAGCTCAAGCCCAAACGGGAGGGTCAGTGCCGATACTGGCAGTAGGTAGGTGCTTAGGGCACGGGACAGGGAAAGTGGTGGTCTACCCTACCTACCTCTATATAATTCTTTATAGATCAATCGGATGGATTATACAGAAATCAATGTTGACCACAAATTCCACCGACACCTCATTGGCAAGAACGGAGCTAATAGTAAGTGGGGTGCTTTTCTAATCCTTCCTACATTTGGGCTCTCTGTGTTTAGTAGGTCATGTCAGGGGATCTGTAGCTCATCCAGTGTGCTGTCTCCATCGCATTTCCTCTGCTTTTCTGGAATGATGTTGGCACAGGGAGATAAGTGGGCAGTGAAGCCCTAGGATGACTTTAACGTGCAGAAGTGTCTTGGGAGGTTGAGCAGTGGTGGGATTACTGTGCCATGTCCAGGAGGAAATTTTTGGGATTTTTTGGTTGGAAAATTGTCTTCTTTATCTTTTTTTTTCCTGAAGTTGTGCTATGTGAATTATGTTTCAGCAGTCAGTTGAGAGTGGTGGAAATCTGTTGGTGAGTTTCTCCCGAAGAAGAATTTGGGATTAGAAATGAATGGTTATCATCTGATCTAAATGTGATGCTGTTTGGGGAAGAAACACATGCCTGCAAGCCAACAAGTGTCTCTGTAGAAGCCACAGTATTTACTTGTACAGGTTCTTACGTGGCACAGATCTGCTCTCACTGAACTTCAGGGTGAAGAGGCACTTTCCCCTGTTTCAACCCTCTCCAGCTGACCTCTTCTTAGAGGTTGGCTGGTTTACTTCTTAAACAGCTTCCAGGCAGTGATAATCAAGGTGCCTTGCTTCCAAGTCTTAGCCTAGCAGACCATGTCACCATAGTCTTTGTTTTGAAGTTAACAGGATTAAGGACCTCTACAAGGTGTCTGTGCGCATTCCCCCGGACAATGAGAAGAGCAACCTGATCAGAATTGAAGGAGACCCACAGGGAGTCCAACAGGCCAAGAAAGAGCTGCTGGAACTTGCTTCCCGTATGGTGAGTAGGATGTGACACTTGGGAGGCCACAGGGTTTGTGCTCTTATGTTCCCTCACAGAATCACAGAACGTTAAGGGTGGAAAGGGACCTCGAAGGATCATCTACTGCAACCCCCCTGCCAGAGCAGGATCACCCAGAGTAGGTCACATAGGAATGTGTATCCCCTGGACAGGGGATCAGGCCCAGCCAACATGGGTTTAGGAAAGGAAGGTTCTGCCTGACCAATCTCATCTCCTTGTATAAATGGGTGACCCACCTAGTGGATGAGGGGAAGGCTGTGGATGTGGTCTACCTCAACTTCAGCAAAGCATTTGACACAGTCTCCCACAGAACCCTCCTGGAAAAGCTGTCAGCCCACAGCTTGGACGGGTGCTCCCTTTGCTGAATTAAAAACTGATTGGATGACCAGGCCCAGAGAGTGATGGTGAATGGTGCTGCATCCAGTTGGCAGCCGGTGACCACTGGTGTCCCCCAAGGATCAGTACTGGGCCCAGTCCTATTCAGTGTCTTTATTGATGACCTGGATGAGGGGATTGAGTCTGCCCTTAGTAAATTCGCAGATGACACCAAATTGGAGGGTAATGTCCAATTACTGGAAGGCAGGGAGGCACTGCAGAGGGACCTGGATGGGCTGGGTTGATGAACTGAGGCCAACGGGACGAAGTTCAACAAGACCAAGTGCAGGGTCCTACACTATGGCCACAATAACCCCCTGCAGTGCTATTGACTGGGGGGGGGGGGGCTGGGGCCTGGCAGAGAGGGACCTGGGAGCGCTCGATGACAACTGGTTGAACATGAGCCAGCAGTGTGCCCAGGTGGCCCAGAAGGCCAATGGCATCCTGGTTTGTATCAGGAACACTGTGGCCAGCAGGAACAATGTGTGCAGTTCTGGGCCCCTCACTTCAAGAAGGATCTTAAGGTGCTGGAGCAGGTCCAGAGGAGAACAATGAGGCTGGTGGAGGGACTAGAGGGAAAGTCCTATGAGGAGAGGCTGAGGGAGCTCAGGGGTGTTGAGCCTGGAGGAGACTCGAGGGGTACTTTCTCACTCTTTACAACTACCTGAAGGGAGGTTGTAGTCAGGTGGAGGTCAGGCTCTTCTCCCAGGCAGCTAGTGACAGGACAAGAGAGCACAGTCTGAAACTGTCTTGGGGCAGGTGTACGCTGGATATCAGGAAACGCTTCCTCATGGCGAGAGTGATCAGGCGTTGAAATGCACTGCTCAGGGAAGTGGTGGAGTCACTGTCCCTGGAGGTGTTTAAGGAAAGGCTGGATGTGGCACTTAGTGTCATGGTCGAGCCGATGTGGTGGTGTTGGGTCACAGGCTGGGCTCAGATGTGTTTTGATTCTGTCCAGGCAAGTTTTGAATGTCTGCAGAGAAGCAGACTCCACAACCTCCCTGGGCAGCCCGTGCCAGGGCTGTGACACCCTCACAGTGAAAAAGTTTTTCCTGATGTTTTTGTGGAAACGTCTGTCCTCCAGCTTGTACCCATTGCCCTTTGTCCTATTATTGGACATCACTGAGAAGAGCCTGGCTCCATCCTCCTGACACACACCTTTGACATATTTATAAGCGTTAATGAGGTCACCCCTCAGCCTCCTCTTCTCCAAGCTAAAGAGGTCCAGCTCCTTCAGCTTTTCCTCATAAGGGAGATGTTCCACTCCCTTCAGCATCTTTGTGGCTCTGCACTGGACTCTCTCCAGCAGTTCCCCTGTTCTTGAACTGAGGGGGCCCAAAGTGGACACAGTATTCCAGATGCAGCCTCACTGAGGCAGAGTAGAGGGAGAGGAGACCCTCTCTCGACCTACTAGCTACTCCCCTTCTAATACACCCCAGGATGCCATTGGCCTTCTTGGCCACGAGGGCAC
>NW_009724415.1:0-67105 GCF_000703405.1 Apaloderma vittatum
AGCTCCCACAAATTTACAAGTTCTGGTATCATTTGAGAAGAACAATTTCTACACTACACCCAACTCTTAAAATAACGGTTTGGATTGTATATACAATCACTCATATAAAGATGAGGACTCTCAACCTTGAGGAATTATCCTGGCTAGTGTCCCAAATCAAGGAGTAGGCTCTGTCCCGACTGCAGGACCTGCTGCTCCAAAATGACTTACTCCAACACGTCCCCAGTAGGACCCCATTTTAAAACTCAGTCAAATCTGAGCAGTGGTCAATCAAAATCATATTGGCCTCCCATTGGCTACCAGCCAACTTCTTGGGCGCACACCTAGGCTGATGGGCCAGACCCAAACTAGCCAGAAACTTCTAGCAGTTTCTCTGCAATCTGCCTGACAACTGCAGTGAGGGGAGGCATTCAAGACGAGGGGAAATGCACCTGACACACAGCGAAAGATAGTAAGTAAAGACCATTCATGTACAACCAATATAGAATATGAACGAACTGAATATCATTCAATTAAAAGATAAATTGGATAAGTATTAAAAGGAGAACTGGGGAGAAGGGGAGAGTGTTGTAGGTGGAGTATTTTTAATTAATCTCTGGTGCTGATGCAGAATATTTTTCTTTCATCTAATTAAATCATAAAAATCATTATGCTCAGGTTTTGTAGAGAAAAATGTCAGAAAAATAAATATTTCCTAAGATTTCAAATTAATTATAGTGTAGAGTAAAAGCACCTATTCCGGAGTTGTTATTCTTGTGCGTCACATTTTATCAAAGCCCAGTACCACTGCAAACAACATAAAATAGCAAACAGTGCGAGAGAGAAACTGTAACTAGAGCAGTAGCCTGACTCTTCTTGACCAGCATGCTGGTCTAGTAAAGGAACATAATTAAGCCAACAAATTTTACAGTTCTTAACTTTTTCCATTTTCTAGTCTACATACCATCTTTCTTATTTTGAGATTAGTGATAATGAGAGAAGGAACTGAAGTAAAAAAGTTATAAAAAATTAGTAGGTGTTTCTGAAACTCTAACAGGCTGAAGGCCCTCCTGGTTCATAACCTGTCTCATTGAACTGTAGCATGACACTGGTTTGAATCCTTGAGAAAACATAAAACAAAAGGTACTTCAGATCCTTGACCTGTGATAAACACAGAAACTTAAACCATGAACATCCACACAAGCAAGCAAATTTTTTTTTTTATTCACAGAGTCTGGATGGTAGTAAAGTCTCTGCTAATATTGACAACTATACATTTTACGTCTACTTCTATGTTCTTGTTCATGTCTTCCACTTCTAAAATTAATACAAAGAACAGATTGCACAGAATATTTTTGTGCCTTGACCAAGATGTGACTGATATCTAAAAGCCTGTTAATTTGTATCAACTAAAATTCTCATACTAGCAAAAGATTTCTCCTTATTTTCACATGGCACATGAGACCATTGACACAAGCTAAATCAAGGCCACTAAAATCTATTTAATTTTTGACCTTTATATCCTACAGATTACTCTAATTTTCATCTATCTTTTGAATTTCTGGGGTTACTCTGTGCGTACATTATTCTGGAAAGACTGGAGAAATGAAGAACCGTTTGCTTCAAGTGGAATAGCTATTGGAATTATGAAACAAAGTACATTAGAATATATCTCCAGTTTTAGTATTTTGTACAAGCTTGCTGTACAGTTGGATTTTTCTGCCTTGCTGAAATGCTAGAAGTCTTGGACTTTTTGAAGCTTGAATGTAACTGTTCAACTACAGCAACTATATTGCAGCATCAATAGTATGCCCCTAACTCAAAGCATTTAACATCATGCATAGTACTTCTTTTGATAACAGAGGTATTTAAAGTTAATACGTGTCTGCATTTCTTTTAATTGTCAGACAGTAAAGATCTTGCAGTGATAAGAGATCTGTGAGCTAGCACAGAGTTTAATTTGATGTTTTAACATGCTATAAAAACACAGTCCTTAGGGATTCTGACATAATTGAAGTTCATTTCTAATGTTAGTCAATTTAATTTGCCTGCAGTTTATTTTTATGAGAAACAATTGCAAGACAATTATAACTTTCATAAAAAGAAAGCAAGAGAAAGAGATAAATAACTATAATATTAATTCTCTCTTTTTACACTTTAATGGCAATACTGACTAAAGTTTATGAAATAAAAATAAACATTTTACAATTTATGCTTACTCTTAGATGTCTTGACATAACAATGAATATAGTTTAAAATGCATTTTAATGGGGACAAACATAGGGACCCATACAAATATATCCAGCACTCTATCTATTTAATATAGTTGAAAAAACATTTGAACTTGAGCATATAAACATCTGACGTAGGGCTTGATTTTAATAATTGCTTACAGTGAAATGAAACTCTGATGAATGTTGTTGTAACTTGAATGTGTTCTGTAAATGTTTCTGTTCATTTAGTTTGTACCAGAATATTATAAGCTTAAGATAATATAAAATAACTAAAATAAAATAAAAAAATAAAATAAACCAAAACAATTTAAAGAAGGAAAAGAGAAAACTAGAAAGAGAAAGAGAAAGAGAAAGAGAAAGAGAAAGAGAAAGAGAAAGAGAAAGAGAAAGAGAGAAAGAGAAAACCTGTAATAACTCTTTCCAAAATAGAAGAAAATAAGAGAACCAGAATTAACAGAGCTACTAGGAAAACAAGAAAGCATACTGCGGCAAAGTAGATACGAAGAAAATACTAACGAGAAGGGCTTGATAGAAAATTACACTTTACTGCTATAAATAAATTCAATCTACACTGCTGCTCAGTCATAAACTTCATTCAGATAATCTGTTAGTTATTTGCAGTGAATGACGTAATGCATACAGTTTCTAAAGAAAATATAAATAATAGACATAACGTATTGTAATATCACTACTATAAATGTCCTCGGTATAGACTTTCCATATGTCTTTTTTTTTTTTGCAATTATTTTTTCTGAGGAAAAAAAAAGAGGGATGAAGAAACATGCATACTTTTAATTTCCTCCATGCAGTCCAGTGTGATTTTGCACTTTGGATTTATAGAATTAAGTAGTTATATAAAGAGTTTTTATTTGGAGATAAAGTTTTTTTAACAGTCTTCTACATCTTGAACTACATATCATCTGGAAAGGGCTGAATCTTTCCAAGAACAAAGTTCCAAAATTTCACACATTAGTGAAAACCAGCCATTTTTGTGAAAGTGCAAGGTGAGGACAGAGGAATCAGACCCATGTCATTAAGCAGGGGATAACATAGTAACCTCAGTTATCATAGAATATGTTCTCAAAGGTCTGCTTCATAGGACTAAGCAGAAGATGACTGTCTTACAATGAGTTTACCTAATACTACACCTTTTGCTTTCAATTCTCCCTTGAAGTGAGCAAGGTCATCAATGTACTTTACTTGGAGAAGATATTATTCAATCTTTACTTTCTATGATGCTACAGTTAGGTATTGAGTTTTTTCATTTCACAGATCTGTCTCAGGCTCAGTGAACTCTCTAGGAATTTATATGGCATCAGCTTCTTCATTCTAGACATGTAGAATGCGCACGTACATCTGAATTAGGCATTGCAGGCTGTTGTTACAGTTAGTTAATCATTACTGTCAAGGGATAGATATGGATACACACATTTAGGGTGTGATTCACTTCATCCTAAAGTAGCAGCTTGAAATAGGGTACACTAATTACTCCCTAGAAGTAATTTTTTCTTTCTATTGATCATAAGGGGAGACTAGGATGACTGTTTCATTTTACAGAAGTATAAGGTTAGGAAGGAAAATATGACACGTCTCTACACCTGGTGCTTTAGAAACTTTGACAGACTACGTTAAGTAGAGCAGAAAACGTGTAATGACATCAGGGGATAGGTAATTATAGAACTCCAGGAAAGTCCCCAAAGGGAAGGAAAAGAAATGTGAAGATTACTTTGAATTACTTTTTTAGAAAGGCAACTTTGTGTTTAGTTTTGTCAGTTTTCTTTTTTCTGCTAAACGCTTAAAGTATTAATTCTCAATGTGTTTTACAAAATCACAGAGATGCTCAGCTTCAGCTACTTGCTAACAATACATGATTTTAACATTGCATTAACAGTGTTTTGTCTGTCTTTTTTTTTCTTCTTTTCTGAAAAAGCACATTCTTGCTAACTTCTGAAATGAAAGTTTCTTTCTGAAGATATCAAGATATTACGGGTGGCATCAGGAATTTAAAGAAAATTCAAGAGACAGTAACAGTATTTGGAACAGACAATCCTAAAGCTAGTCCATGCAATGCATTTACATTGTCATTAGATCCAGCACACAGCTGCTTCTTCTTCATGATTGGTGAAGGGACAGTGGTTTTCCAGGCCTAAGATAGGGATCCCATGGTCCCACAGATGGGTGTCGGACAGGTGAGTGCTGGCCACGTCCAGGCAAGGCAGGGCTGTGGGGCTCTGTAGATCTGCTGTGGTGTCACTGGGGCAGGGGCTGATGGCGCTTGGGGACATAAGATTAAGCTTCTCACTGGTGCCATGGCTCAGGGCCATTGAGGTCTGTCAACTACAAATAGTTGAAACCTATTATCTGTTCTGTTTCATATATGGGCACGAAGAAAATGGAAGTGGGAAATTAGCACTGAGTAGCGGGATGTACTCATATTATAAAGCTGCCGTTGCCTAATCTGAAGAAGTTATTAAATCTGCGATGAGGATATTTGATAATCTATGAACAAGAGAAAGAGGTAAACATTATGATTATGTTCCTTTGAACAGCCTGTCAAAATCCAGCACTTTATAGTAAAGTAACAAAGTCAGAATAAACAGGAAGACATAATGAATATTAAGCTGATAAATTTTTGTAAAGACCATTTGCAGTAGCATCACAATACCGTTTGATAACATGTAAAGCAACAACATTTTTCCAGTCACAGAAAATGCTGATGCAATACAAACATGAGAGAAGCAGAGAATCAGAAGAAAGGCCTATGGTAACAGCAAGGAAAAATAAAAATATACAAGAAGATTCAAGTAACTTGTAAACAAGGTACAGCTATGCAACATCAAAGTACATTTCAGAAAGGGAAGAATATTTATCAATAGAACAAGAAAAATATTATCAGAAATACATTAAAATTTACTATTGTTATAAGAGGTATTACTGATATTACTTGAATAAGTAAAAGTTGCTGCAAAATCATTTAGAATACTTTTGTTTTCCACAAATTAAAACAACGTTGTATGAAGAGTGATGAAGACTTACTTTTAAAAAGTGACATGTCAGTTTTGTATGCTCACCCTTGTTTTTAGTATGCAGGTCATTTCAGTATTCCAGCTACAATACGTTAGGATGTAGTAGCTTGTTGGAGAAAGATTTGTACTAAGCCCTAGGTTTAACGCTTGAGTAAAGTTCAAAACAAGACAGATACTTAAAGTAAAATTTAAACAAAAAATAGGAATTTAAGTCCAAAGCACAAGATGAAAAGATTTGTATCCTTCACTAGTAATGGAAATAGATAGATTTTGTAGCAATCTTAAGAACTGCTTTCTTTTAAATTACTCAAATATTTGAAAACTGCTTCTGTAAATGGATGGAATCATCTTTTATTTGATGCAAGTGAGTAGCTGGACATCTTAACTTAGGTGAGAAGAGATATCCCATATTCATTTGCTTTTCTCGCTGTGGATAATGGGTCATCCTCAGAGTACATCTATCAGTTTTGACAGAAATATAATAAAATGAGTTATTTCTATTAAATAATTAGGGCAATGGTTGTTCCTGCCTCCTTTTCAATACTAGATATTTTCAACTAAGGCAAAGATCCTTTTACATTCACTAAGGATTATTTGTATATATTCCTCTGTTGTGGTTTGAACTGACTGTCCATAGTAACAAAGAACCACTTCTCCCTCCACGGTGAATGAGGAGTGAGAAAATTTAACTAAAAACATCTTGAGGATTGAGATTAGGACAGGAAAGTTTAATTCATCACTTATGGTCACGGGCAAAACCAGAATAGACTTTGGGAGAAGACAAATTTAATTTACCACTATCAGTTATCAATGAAAACAGATTAGGACAATGAGAGAAAAATGCATAAATAAATACAACACGATCTTAAATACACCTCTTCCCTCCCACTCCCTTCTTTGTGGCTACCTTCTTCTCCTCACTGGCACAAGGGTGGAGGGTGCAGTCTGTCTGGCCATTGCTCATTGTTCATGGCAATCCTTCCTTCTTGGAGAAGAGGGCTTCTCACAGAATCACAGAATGTTAGGGGTTGGAAGGGACCTCTGAAGATCATCTAGTCCAACCTTCATCCCAGCATACCTAACCACTACACCATAGCCTCAAGTGCTAGATCTACTTTTTTTTTAAACACCTCCAGGGTTGGTGACTCCACCACCTCCCTGGGCAGCCTGTTCCAGTGCGTCAGCACTCGTTCAGTAAAGAACTTCCTCCGAATATCCAATCTAAACTTACCCTGATGCAACTTGAGGCCATTTCCCCTTGTCCTGTCATTAGTAATTAGAGAGAAGAGATCAGCACCAGCCTCACTACAGCCTCTTTTTAGGTAGTTGGGCAATAAGGTCTCCTCTCAGCCTCCTCACAGTCTTCTCACAGTCTTCCCCTCTGCCACGTGGTGTCAATCTCATGGGAGACAAACCTCTTCCTCCATGTGAGTTCGTCGCACTGGTGTGGGAACAACCTCAAAGTCCCGGGTTGCTTCAGGTGTGTCCTCCACTCCTGTGTGGGACATGGGAACCTCCATCTGCTGCTGCATCCTGGACATTCTAGCTGCTGTTGATCTCAGTTCACAGACAATCATCTCCCTGCCATCTCACTCACCACAGGGCGCCAGGGAAATGCTCTGTTGGTGCCTTTCTCCCCCTCTTTCCTCACTGACTGCATTTTGTTGCTTTCCTCTCACCTCCCCCTCCTCCAGACAAAAAATCTCCCCAACACAAAAGATACAACATAAAGACAAAGAGAGAGAGAATGGCCCTGGCATTGGGACATAGGCTGGACTTGATGATTTCAGAGGTCTTTTCCAGCCTCAACAGTTATGTGATTCTGTGATTCCTCTCTTACATACACTGATTGCAGAGGTGCTGATTGTCTTGGCCTTGGCCAGAGGTGAGTCTGACTTTTAACTAGGGCTGGGGGAGTCTCTGGAAGTTTTTCAAGGATGGTCCTCTGCAAGTCCTCTCCTTGCTACTAATAAACCTTACGAGGCTCAAACCCATAACATCTCCCTTTGCTCCATAGTATAAAATACCAGCATAATTTCTAGAAATAGAAAATACTGTAATTTTTCAAAGTATTTTCTTGCCCCTCATGAAATGTTTGAGGAAGTGCTTTCCAATAACACTCTATTATATATAATGTAACTTCTTGATAACTGGAAGAGTTAATCATAGTACAAAACATGAAGTAAATATCAGAAAGAAAAACATAATTAACCCACCACAAGAAGAAAGTTGGGGTGGGATGGGCATTAGGTTGCAGTTCGTAATTTCTTTTTTAAAGTAATGACAGAATATTTTGTTGTATATATTTACCCCAGGTAAAAGTCATCAACCTATTTCTATTCAGGCTTCTGATATTTAATTTTATGTCATCTAAGGTTTTCAGCAGCTTATCAGAATGAAGAGTTACTAATATTTACTCCAAAAGGTGCTGTAAGAATAAATTATTACAAGTTGGGAAACACCATGATAGAAGCTATAAATACCTGAGTAAGTAGAAGTCTGTGTGGTTTTATAATTCACTGAACAGAATAAGTTCCTCAAGATATAAGAAACAATGAAATGAACTCAATATTATTCCTTAAGGAGGAAATTCAGAGCAGAGAGTGTAGTCCATAAAAGTTAATATCATATGTACTGTAGTTATTTTAACATAGTTTCCAGACACTTGTAAGGATGTATATTAATAATTTTCAAAAATTATTTTATTCCTATAATTTCACAAGGTATTATACAAGGTCTCTGATTTATTGAATTATTTCTCCCTTACTTTTTACAATTAATCAACAAAAAGCAGACTTTTTAACAGTTATTGGAACTTAACAGAAGTTAAAGAATAATTACAGTAATACAGATCTATAACGATGTCTAGAAAATATATATATTAACTAATGTTAAATTCTGACTGGAATCAGTTGGGTTTTTTAATGCATTGCTATGAATATTTCTACTGAAAAAATAATTTATGGATAAACTGGTGCTCACAGATGTCTTATTATTATAAGGAATTTTTGACAGCATTAAAAAGCATTAATAAACTATTCTATATTATTATCACCAAATTTGAAAGCATTTTATGTGGCAAGTGCCTTGCCAGTACTGTGGAATACCTGGCTACTTGGCTACAGGTAAATTAGATAGTTCTACAAAACTTCTCCAGACCTTGGACCTTAAATCTTCTACACTGCTAGAAAGATCCATTTCAGATTTAGTGTCTATGCCAGCTATTTTTCTCAAACAACGTGTGGGCATAATTTGAGAATTAGCATGGGAAGACTCGAGAAATTAATGATATAGACATGGGTTACTTATAGTTGAAGACTGGTTTAATTTACATATGTAAGAGTAGCTCCAGAGTTTTGTGTACCTGAGCTGTCAGGAAGAAGTGCTCCTTTGCCTGTATGGCAGACCCTCACTTTCTAGTCTGCTGAGCTCATGAGGAAAATAAGGAAATTAGTGGTTCAGCAATTCAAGGTTAAGACACAAAGTGGTATATTGTTGGTGCAGTTCTGTAGTCAAATAACTGAGCTGATTGGATTTAGAGAAGACCAGCATACACAAAATATTTTTTAAATTTTACTTAAGGATATAGTGACCTAATATCCAAATTCATTGCAAAACATGGGTTCGGTCTTCAACTATTCACTGACTGTAAGGTTATTCTCAGGACGTCAACATCTAGCCTTCCTCATATTAAGTTATGCAGACCTTAATGGATAGCTCCATAACCCTTAAAACAATGATTGCATTGTACATTACAGATAATTGAGTTTTAGATTATTTCATTCTGGTATTGTTAATAATCTACTAATGGCACCACAAAGATAACTGCGTGGTCACTTTCCTTCTGTGACTCCAAGATCAACAAAGACTAAATGCCTGCTTCTAGCAATGTTTAGGATTAAAAAGGCAGATCAATACACAAACACAAAGACACTGTGCACATGCAATCCAGGCAAGGCAATTTATGATTACTTGTGCCACCTAAACTGATAAGATTTCTTAGCGTTCCTAAGTCAAAAAGTCAAAGCAAGAAAAAATTATGATGTCCCAGAGTTTTACTCACAAATTCAGAAACCTAGGCCCACTTTCTTTTTTTGCTGGAGGGGTTTCATTTCTGTAAATCTGCTCTTCCAGGTGAATAAAATAATCAACTGGCTAACAGGCATAGCAGTGGGAATACTTCATCTCCCTCTTTCAAATTATTAGGCTTTGCATGAATTAATTAACTAAACATTGTTCCAAAGAAAGACAGAGTAAGAGACATCATGAAATTGTAACCAAATGGTCAGGGCTGTTACCTGTCATGGGGGAAACTTGTCTCCCAAGTGCTGTTCTAGTGAGTATTTAATTCATAATACTTAAATTTTCATTAGTATGTAGAATGAAAAATAGGTCTCCCCCTTTTTAAGTCAAGGCTGTACAGATCAAAACTCTTTTTCTTCTGTCCCAGTGAATATTTAATTAATGTTTAAGTGGAACAGCTTTTCCCAGAAAGGATTGACAGCTTAGCCTATAACTTACAGCTGAACAACAGTAGAAGATGCAAGTTTTAATTCTCTCAGGTTAAAAGGAAATTGAAATTGGCTTCCATCTCCCAAGCTAGGAATTGACAAAGATACTCTAATATCTTCTATCTGAGATTATACCCCTTATATCTGCCTATGCTTCTGATGCTTTAAATGGTAGATAGAGTTGGAATTTTATCTTCCTGTGTACATGAGTATTCTCACAAGTTCACAAGTTATTTCTTCACTGGATGAAATAGCAGTGTCATTTAATATTTATTTAACTATCATTTTGTATTCCAAGTTGCAGTTCTGGTTTAATATTTGAATAACCTTGTTTTGGGGGAAAAGAGTTTAGCTCTTTAAAAAGGTACAATGACATGGTATATGTCTTTGTATTGGCCCTGTAATCACAGGACACGGTATGATCCAGTAATTGAGAAGAGGTCAGAAGAGTTAGTCATATATAGAGAGCAGAGCTCTTAGCAACTTTTCTTTGAGCAGAGAGCTTAGTAAGGTGGCACACACACCCTGGCTACAGGAGTTTCAAAGTTATGTGAAGAAAGAGTTGGTGAAACAGAAGACAATTTATGTACCTTTGACATAAGTATATAAAAGTCTTTTTTTCAGTGGAAGACCATGACATCAGCCATATGACTGAGTCCAATACACAGTCCTTCAAGCTGTGCAAGCCTAAGTTATGCATTAGTTTCCCATGGCCATATGACCTATACTACTTAGAGGGCACAAAAAGTGTCAGGGGAAAAGTGGATAACCCTAAAAATAATATCCAAGGTAAAAAGAAACTCATGTTGTAGAACTCTTTGGAACCAGAATGTTTTAGTTTGTCGCTGGTCCTGGCTCCCTGGCTGTTCCCTTGATTCCTTCCTCTGGAAGCTACAATGAACATACCCATACCATAAATCTCAGAGAGCAGCTGACTCCATGTTCTGTTGCCTGTGGAATGAGATCTGTGAAACATTTTATGCTTATAAATGGGCAGCTTTACAAAGGGAGAAATAAACAAGATAGATACACTTGCTTTTTTGTGATGTTAAAAAGACAAAAAAAGAGAGAAAAGTAAAGAAGAGCACGACAGGAAAAACGGGACAAAATCCAACTCACTTGTGAAGGTTACAGTGAGCTCCTTTAAATTCATGTCTTGCAGTGCTTTAGAGATAACCATTTGGAAACTGCTTTGCATTACTTAGTGCCACCTGAAATGTAAAGCATATTTGTCTAGACATTGCCTTTCCATTCACCACATAGTTGAACACACTTTAAATGCCAAAAGTTAGTTTTTGACAGACTTATTTTATTCTCTGAGTGTCCCTATTGAACTTCTTTTTGCTCTTGCAATTCTGTTAAAATATTTGTGTAATTATTTATATCCAACAAAGTCAATGAATATAAAACATTCTCCTGTTTTCTGCCTGCCTCCTGGATGTCACACATCTATTTAACTAGGACAGCAGAGTGGACATTTCCAGAACAAATACAGTTGTTCACACAAGGATATCTATATTCTCAAAAAGTGAGCTCCTCTTTGGAGATTTGTGTGAATTAATAACATCTGTACAAATACTGTTTTCCAACTGCAATAAAGATTATTTTCTGCATAGCCAAATCAGGATTGGTATTTTGCAAAAATACTGTGAATCTTTCTCATTTCCACTTGGTTCTACATAAAAGGAAACAACTCTGTAGTACATAACCACCAAGGAAGTATTGGCAAGGGCAGAATGATAGCTCCTACTTGCATACATAAGCAAACTTCCACATCATGATGTATGTCGATCAAATCAGCATATTTAGCAAGTGAGCAATGTTTCATATATTTGTACTGCACATTTTTGAAGTGAGTGAGCAGCTGTGTTGTTATTAGTTGCTGGCTGGGGCTAAACCATGACAAAAGAGAAGAGAAACAAAGGAAAGAATGAATTCGAACAATTGACTGTATGAAAGCCATGTGTGATCCATCAATGGGATAAAGGATTCTTACAGCAATAAACATTTCAACATGTTTTTGGACAATAGTATAAGCTGTTTTGAGTTTCATAAAACATCTAGAAAGAACACTTAATGAGTTTTGTTTATGCATCTGTACCCCCATATGTTTTTTTGAATATACAAATATGAAGCCTAAAACTAGGTACAGGAGACATTTTGAAAACTAGAATAAGTTGCTGTAATTCACTAGAAGATAAGTAAGTAGTTCTCTAATCACAACAAAAAAAAATGAATAGGCAAGATATGAGAAAAACCTAATCTATATCCTTTAATATATAAAAAGAAAGACTGATGTGTTTTGTAAAATATATGTGTGCATTTTATCCAGTAAAATCTTAGTGTCAGATATACAGAGGGTATCTGTTCTCACCTCAAGATCTCTGTCAAGTCCTTTTTGCATCCCATCCCCCTATATTGGTAACTACTTTCCCAACTTTCCTTTTTCCGTAGAAGTGAAGACATTTTTTCTTCCAGTTACAACCCATACTCACTTTTAAGAGTTTTACAGCCTCCTGGATGGAATATTGTTTTGCAGATGGAAAGGATAACTTATTCTCCATGTCAGCAGGGCAATAACATATACACAATGCCTTGTACGTATTATAGCTTTGTAATCAGAAGACTGCTCTGCAAAATGTAGTAGCAACTAAGCTGGTCATTCAGCAGCAGCCTCCTTTAAAGATTATCCAGTTCCAACCTCCTTGCCATTGACAGAGACACCTCCCACTAGACCGGCTTTCTCAAAGCTTCATCCAACCAAGCCTTAAACATTTCCATGGAGGAGGCATTCACAGTTTCTCTGGGAAATCTGTTCAGTGTCTGCACCTTCATCGTAAAACATTTCTTCCTTATGCAGAAGGGAAGAGAAGTGAGAGAAGGAGAGAAGGGAGAGAATGAGAGAGGAAAGAATTGTGTTGTAAATAAAAATACATGAAGAATGTAACAAGTTTATGAAAAATACATCTTAAATTGCATTGGTCCCATATTGTTCCCATAACTGGTGGTCCCATATCCAAATAACGCATTTTCATAATCCTTTTGAATATGTTGGCCCTTGGTCATGGTTGCAGCATAATAAACCAAGAATAAGTAATATTTCAGAGAAATACCTGCTTGATCATGTTAACATATTAGTTCCTAGTTTCCCACAATAAGAATAAAGTTTGACTGATACAATTTTTTATTTGCCCATACTTTATGATTGTAATTTTTTTTCTACATACCGATACAGAGTTTTCATATAATGTAATACATGGAAAGGTTGCAGTAATGCTTAGGTAACTTGCTAGATACTGAATGACTTTATGAAAATAAGACAAAAGACATTAAAGAATATTTTGGCAACTATATACTGAAAAGTAAATCTGAAATTCCTATCTTTCAGATTAAAAAAATGCTCCTAATGGTTATCCCAATTGTATTTTTTTCAGCTATGGTATTTATAGGTTTTTTTTGTGAAATAATCACTTTAAACTCTGCAGGTAATACATGCTCTTTACCGTATTGAAAATCAAAATAGATTGATATTTTTCTGAACACTACTCTGATTCAGCAGATTAATTTATGCCGAGGCCTTATCTACAACTAACAAAAACCAAAAGGAAATGACTTTTTGTTTGTCAATGCGATAAATCTTTCTACTCCTAAATATCTCAGATGTCTTTCAAGTTGTTTCTTTTAAAACATTTAGTCAAGTTACTTACCAGATATGCTATTAAAGATAATTTCATTCTATGTTCAAGACTGCAAGTGCTTAAAATCCCAGTAATGGTCTTTACTTCAATAGGAATTGAAGTAGTGAAGAATCAATATATGTTCTATACTAGAAAATGAGCATATTAGTTATTTGCAATTATCTATTTTAATAAAAACATCTATAAATTTGTAATCTATTAATTAGAGAAAGGAACTGTAGTCATTTCATATTGTATCTCATCTCAGATTTGAATAACAGATCATGAAATCATGCTGTTAAGCCTTAACAGATTAGATTTCTTTTTAGTTCCTTATTTTCTTTCTCTTTGATGCTTGATTATGTACCCAGATATTCATTTCCAAGAAAAGTAATATACTTGAAATATGTCAGTGAGTATGAGAGGTAAAATATTTTTAGTTTAATTTTATTTTTCATTCCATTATTTTTTTCAGCATTCTTCTCATGTAAAATTATTTTAAACAAAACATTCAAACCTTCAATAAAATTGGAAAACAGAACATTGAAGCAAGTGTTTAACATTCATAGAAAGCTTCTACTAAGGATTATTGGGTTAGAAATTACTGGAATGAGTATAGTCATGGAGAGCAGTTTAGTTGAAAGCAGTTTCTTGTAGGTGACAAAGTTGAAAGGAAGAGATGGTGGGTTTGTTTTGGTTGGTTGGTTAGTTGTGTTTGGGGTTTGGTTGCTTTTTTTAATAGACTAGAATAGGAATAGAATGAAATATTTACTGAGAGAGATTAAGGTGGGAGCAGACTTCCTGGGGACAGGAAAGCCGAGGGGGAGTGGGGAAACCAGAATCTAGGCAGGAATTCTCGCGAGGGAAGCGGGAGGCTGACCTGGCAGGGAGAAAGCCCGGAAGCTGTGGCAAATTTAAAAGCGGCGATAGTGGCAGCTTCTCTCAGATGATGCAGTTGGTGCAGACAGTGAGAGCTGCCATTGCAGAGGGTGGCATGAGCTGAGCTAGTGAGAGAGAGGGGGAGGGGGAAGAGCAGCAGCGTACAGGGACGAGTGAGCAGTGTGCGAGTGAAGCAGCCATCAGTGGGTTGATTCCCTTCTGGCCAGAGGAACAATCGTGGTCATGACACAGCCGAAAAGGAGGATCTGAGGAACTATAGGCCTGTCAGCCTGACCTCACGGGCTGGCAAGGTTGTGCAGCAGATCATACTGAGTGCCATCAAGAGGGGCATTAGGACCAGCCAATATGGGTTTGGGAAAGGAAGGTCCTGCTTGACCAATTTCATCTCCTTCTATGACTGGGTGACACAGGTCAGCGAGGCTGTGGATGGGGTCTACCTCAACTTCAGCAAAGCATTTGACACAGTCTCCCACAGCATCCTCCTGGGAAAGCTGGCAGCCCACAGCTTAGATGGAAGCACACTTCACTGGTTGGATGACCGAGCCCAGAGAGTGCTGCTGAATGGTGCCACATTCAGTTGGTGTCCAGTGACCAGGGATCAGTACTGGGCCCATTCTTATTCAACATCTTTACTGATGACTTGGACGAGGAGATTGAGTCTACCCTTAGTAAGTTCGCAGATGACACCAAATTGGGGGAGGGAGTGTCAGTCTACTGCAGGGTAGGAAGGCACTGCAGAGGGACCTGGACAGGCTGAGTCAGTGGGCTGAGGCCAATGGTATGAAGTTCAACAAGACCAAGTGCAGGGTCTTACACTTTGGCCGCAATAACCCCCTGCAGCGCTACAGGCTGGGGGAAGAGTGGCCAGAGAGTGGTCCGGCAGAGAGGGACCTGGAAGTACTGGTTGACAACTGGATGAACATGAGCCAGGAGTGTGCCCAGGTGGCCCAGAAGGCCAATGGCATCCTGGCTTGCATAAGGAACAGTGTGGCCAGCAGGAGCAGGGATGTAATTCTGCCCCTGTGCTCAGCACTGGTGAAGCCTCATCTCAAGCCCTGTGTGCAGGTCTGGGCCCCTCACTGCAAGAAAGACCTTGAGGGGCTAGAGTGGGTCCAGAGGAGAGCAACAAGGCTGGGGAAGGGACTGGAGGGAAAGTCTTTTGGGGAGAGGCTGAGGGAGCTTGGAGTATTTAGCCTGGAGGAGACTCAGAGGAGGGACTTTATCACTCTCTACAGCTACCTGAAGGGATGTTGCAGTTAGGTGGAAGTCTGGCTCTTCTCCCAGGCAATTAGTGACAGGATGAGAGGGCATGGCCTGAAACTGTATCAGGGAAGGTTTAGGTTGGATCTCAGGAAGCACTTCCTCGCAGAGAGGGTGGTCAGACATTGGAATGTACTGCCCAGGGAAGTGGTGGAGTCACTGTTCCTGAAGGTGTTTAAGGAAAGGCTGGATGTGGCACTTAGTGCATGGTCTGGGCAATGTGGTGGTGTTCGGACATAAGCTGGACTTGATGATCTCAGAGGTCTTTTCCAGACTCAATAATTCTGTGATTTCAGCTGTGAGGGACCTACAATGATCATCTAGTCTAACTGCCTGACCATTTCAGGGGTGATCAAAAGTTAAAGTGTGTTATTAAGGGCATTGTCCAAATGCCTCTTAAACACTGACGGGCCATCTCTGCAGAAACCCTGTTCCAGTGTTTGACCACCTTCTTGGTAAGTTCTTCCTAATGCCTAGTCTAAACCTCCTATGAGTCCTGATACTGGATACCAGGAAGAAGAGATAAGCATCCCCCTCTTCACCTCTACTCCTCAGGAAGCTGTAAGAAAGCAATGAGACTGACCTTCAGCCTCTTTTCCTTCAAATTTGACAAGTCCTCAGCCTCTCTTCATAGGACATGCCTTCCAACACTTTCACCAGCTTTGTTGCCCTACTCTAGATGTATTCAAGGATGTTCTGATCCTCCATAAATTGTGGGGCCCAGAAGTGCCCACAGTCCTCAAGATGAAGTCACACTAGTGCTTAACACAGTTCTATGTCATGCTGTGTTTGATGCACCTCAGGATGAGGTTTGCACTCTGGGCTGCCAGGACACACGGCTGACTCACACTGAGCTGCTTCCAACCTGTGTAGCAAAGTAATAAGTTCCAAATGGAATGTGGTACAGGGACCTGATAAGGCTAAGAAGGAAACAGAGGCCTCAGACAGCCTTGGCCCAATTACACATGAAAGAAGGAGTCTTGTGAAGGCAGGATGTCCTTGCCTTATAACTTATATACCATGAAGATAATGCAATTGCGTATGGTCATAAACAATGAAATGCCCTGCTTCCCTACTGAACGTACTGTACATCTACATATAGAATAAGTGTGTATAAATTGAAGTGAGATAAATCAAAAGGTTAGACATAATAATAATAAGAATAGTAATAGAAGTAGCATGAAGACAGAGATGAAAACAACATGAAGAAGTGTAGGAGGAGAGGAATTAAAAATGATGGCATCCTTGAACCCTCGCTGGCGGGACCAGTGCAGAAATCCAGACTGGTGATCTCTGTCTCCCTCCCCCTCTCTCTTTTGCTCTCTCTCTCTTTCTTTTCCTTTCCCCTTTCTCACTAAATAATGCAAGGTCTACCGTAGTTTATACTTAGTTTCTTTCTTGTAATCATTAAGTATAATACTGCCTCTTGTATGTTGTTATATGCCCTTTTTACTTGTTATCATTACGTAATATGCAGCTTGCTGTAGTTTGTTGTGTGCCTAGTCTTTTCCTGGTTATCAATAAGTCATACTATATTGTCTGCCCTAATGTGTCATTTAACTAAAAACAATTTTTTATGAGTCTGATCTATAAGTTGTGAGAAATTAATAAATGTTTGTGTATGGACCTTGAGACTTGTCTCACCGTTGTTCAATCTATTGGGGAATTACGAATCTAAGTCACTTGTTCCCCTCTCCTGGGTGGGATGTGACAATTAATTCACAACATTTTGGCAGAAGATCAAAATTTTATCTCCTTCTCCTTAAGTACTAAGTATTATGCAATAAATTATATGAAATTAAAACTAGAAAGAAAAAATGAAAGTTCACAGAACATTAAAAAACTTATACATTGCCTCAACAAACATTGTAAATCTGTTTGCAAAATTTGGCCAAGAGCAGAAATATAATTTCTTTTACCTACACTGAAATATTTGCTGCTTGTGTTACATACTGATATCACTTCAATTCCAGGTAAGGACAATGAGATTTCACTCTGATTAAAAAAAAAAAAAAAAAGTAGTTAAATGTAGGGGCAGTGGAACTGCCTTTTGTAACCTTCCAGGTAATAAAAGTTAAATAACCTTCTACTGAGCAGATAATATTCTACTGAGAGGCAGTCTCTATATGGAAAAAATATGAGGCTTCCACGGAGTGTCAGCAATATCCAAAAAGTTGAAGCAATTACAATTTAATTTATCAAAATGTCACCCAAAAATAGGAAGAAGTTCTATAGTTTAATTTTTTCCTATTATTTTACAAGTGAGAGTTTTTTATCCATTAACTTATGAGTCAGTTGTAAGTTCACTGCAATGAATGTAACTATTTAATTCTGTAAAATGACACTGAAGATGGTACAGAAAACATTCAGCCTATTTAAAACACAAAATTAATAAAAATCTCTTCAGCCTAAAAATTCTGGACTTTATAGTGGATTTAGATTTTATAATAGATCTGTAGTCATTCAACCAGTTATAGTTACTGCTCACAGTGTATTCATGTGCCATATATTTTCTGTGAACTGAAGAAAAGAAAATAAGCATCACCTTTTGATGTAACGCCTGCACCAATATGAGAGTAATTCCTAGCTAAGATACATTACCTAGAGAATGAGAAAGTTCTTTGTAGAAAATTAATCACTAAACACTGCCCATTTACCAGTTAAGGAAAATTATCCTGACACTCATTAAAGTGATATATAAGATCCTCAACCGTGTAAAGTAGTATACATCCTCAACCATGTAAAGTAGTATATAAGATAGCATGTAAAAGACTGCAAACCTTTAGACTGAACTAGAAGTTTATAGGGTCCTACAAAACAATGGACCCCTGTTATGCAATTTTTTTTTTTTACATCACTCCATAAAAATTCCATCAGGTTTGACATTGAAGAGTAGAATTCATAATGGGTTGCAGAGAAAAAAGAGAAAAAACCAACAACATACAAACTGAAAACAACATCTAAAAGAAAACATCTGAAACATAAGAGAGCTGATAAAACTATGAAATTCCAGGAGAGGATATTGTTAAAAAAGATCTATTTAGATTTTTTTTTTGATTTAGTGAATTTACTAGTTCTTCATCAGCTTGTATGCCTTCTTTTTATTCCTAAAGATGTTCGTCTCTTAATTATCATGAAAGTTATCATGATTTAGACCCCATAACAAACAAAGGTGAATACAGATGTAGAAAGTCCTTCCTGCACCTGGGGGTTTAGTGAGAGAAGAGTAATGTCAACAAAGGACTATAAGCCAATGAATATTACACTCATATGAGAAGTCAGAGACTTACAGTCTAATTCCAGATGTGCATCGCTAATGCAGATATTTAGTACTGAATTTAGTACTCTGAACAAACTTGATGATCTTTCTTGGAGAGTTTTTTGTCCTTCAGATAACATTCTTTGTCAAGTTCTCAGGCAGTCTGGAGAAAATAAAGTTCTATCTATCTCTGACCTAAAAAGTTTCAAGCTTTGTTGGAAATCCAGGCACTTAGTTTTTTTGTACTTTCTTTCTTTATTTTGCATTTTTAGTCACACAGAAAAATCTAAACTATGTCAATAGTTTACAAATTGGGAAAAGGATTCTGGATTTAATTTGATAGGATCTGCTTAAGCCTGAAGTCGATAGTTAATTCGCCCCTCAGAATAGAATTTTTCTCGAGGTAAGAATGATATCGGTTTAGGCTTAAATGATCAAGAAGACACAAACTTACCTTCTTCTCAGAAGCTATCTTATTGCCTAAGTACTTTTTTTTTTTTTTTTTTTTTTTTTTTCGCACATTCTTTAACCAAATTCACTCCTTCTGCAGAATCCATTTCTCACCATAAAAATGTCCTGTTTATCTCTCATATATTTCAAATAAAAGACATGCTTGAGATAAAGTTCTGTATTTCACACCATCAGTTACCTTTCCCCCAGCAAAAATATAAAGCTTCATTTTTTTCTCATGAGGTAAAAGATTTTCAAGAGATGTAAACACATATATTTAATCCATGTGTATTTTTGAAAGCTCTGACCAGTGACTTAATGAGATCCTCTCTTCAAACACAAGCATCTGAAATGTCGGACCTACTGAGGTGCGTAAGTAGCCTTTTCTTAAACTTTTAAGTACTCATCAGCTTGTACTGATTGAAAAAGAAAATCTAAAGTAAAAAGACAAACAATATTTTTATCATAGAATCATAGAATGGCCTAGGCTGGAAGGGACCTTAGAGATCATTTAATCCAACCTCCCTGTCATGGGCAGGGACGCCTCTCAACTAGATCAGGCAACTCATGGGGACTGAACAGGGATCAAAACTGCGACCTTGGCGTTATCAGCACCAAGCTGAAACTGACTGTAAGAGTTCTTTTAATACTTCAGTTTCTACAACAGAGATTAAAATTTGGGATTCATTTTAATAGTTGCTTTTGGTTTAATTGTATTTTCTTCGTACTGGTGATCTTTCTACTTGTATTGCAATGTCAGTCATTACACAGTGGCATAATGTTACATCAGTTGAAAGCTTGTTAATGAGGAAACCTGAGAAAATGCTGAAATTGAATTCCTAAAAGGTTATACAAAGACGAGCACTAGACTTGGTATTAATATTTCTAAGAAAATCTGGAGAGTGACTTGCAGCTCATAAAAATTGAGAATGTTACAAATATGTCAGAATAGTATATAAACCTGTGTTTGACTGGTACTTTCTACCAGAGCTGGTTATAAATATTATTTTATTTTGAAACCAGTCAAATGGAATCAAGTAAAGGTTTGTTTTGTTTTTTTTTCCCCTGACACTGTTGTATCTTTTTTGAGATATCAGAATCTTTTACAGGACAAGCATAATATGTTTCAATTATCTTCATTTTCAGTTTGCTCAACTACAAAGGTAGACTTGTGTCCAGATCTGGGCTAACCATAACTAATTCTCTTCAGTGATTTTACTCCAGCTCAATCTCTTCTACGAGTGTTTATAATTACTTCTGAGGATTGGTAAGCAGAAAGCTTCCGGCTTATACTTGCTCCTATAGTGACCAAGGCCACTGCTGGATCTTGTGTGGTATATTGGGGTGCTGGGAAGCAAGTGAGTCATAAGGAAGTGAAAGGTTGCACCTCCAGGGAGGAACAGACAGGACAAGTGATGCAAACCTGGCCAACAAAGTATTCCATTCCTTATATATCATATTCAGTATAAAGCTGAGGGATCAAAGGGGTTAAGCCCCATTCTTCAATGGCTGGAGTCCAAGGAGGACTCCGTCTGATTTTCTGGCTTTTATCGCAAACCTGAGTTCCCAAATCCAGCTTTTGAATCCAGAAGCCCCTACTTCTGCCACTGATCCTGGGACCTACCTGGTGCGTCCTGCTCTGCAGCATCAATGGTTATTGCTAGTGGGCTGTGGGTTAGGTTCGATACTGGTCTTGCATGTATAGGTATACATTATTCTCATTTATTTGTAATATGTTTTACAAAATATATTAATGCAGAAAGTAAAAGGTAGATAATAATTAATTATATATGAAGTCTTCCTTTTTCTCTTCATACTCGGCTACTTTGTCGGTATATTTTGAAGGGATGTCAATATCATCATCAGCTTTATTTCTATAGTACTATGAATAATCTGTCTCGTTTTTTACTTTGAGTTCAACCTATACTTACATTTGAAAGATGTTTCAGCCGTATTAGTCGTCAGAAGCAATAACCTAGCATTAATAGAACAAAAGCGAGAAAGAAAAAAAGCAAAACAACCTAGAAACAAATAAAACCACTGTTGTAAAGTTTAAGCTGTCATTTTTTACTGTAGTATGTGCATTGCACTGGCACTGCAATAAAAATTCCAAAGTGCACAGGTACTAGACATCCATTTTATTTTCACCTTCTATTCAGTTAATAATCCATAAACTCCATCCATTACTTAGCTGTGTCCTCAGGCCACTACAATAAGTATTAAAAGATTTTTTTTTCCAGTTCCTCATATAACTGTAGTAGCTTGATAAACTTCACACTCAGCAGACCTAAGGTTGAAGTTAGATGCTTCACTTCATTCAGTGCTACATCTTTTTCAGGATTTATTTAACTCAAGTTCTTCATTAAAAGAAAGTAAAGGCTACAATCTGCTTCTTTAACTTTTCTTGCCTAAGAATTATTATTTTTTTAATCTTTATCATGAAGTTTACAATCTTCTATAGGATCTCTATTTGTGCTGTAAAAGCATCCCACCTCATCCCTAAGACACCAAAAGTGCATATGGAACTAGTGAGCCCTCCACCTGCAGATAGCATGTGATAATTTGGACTTGGGAGATCACATTTACCAAATATTGATTGTTTTTGCAGGTGAGAGCATGCTGCCTTTAAATAAATCCCAGAGAAAGGCCTTCAGTTAAAAATATTTCTACTAAAGCAAAAAGCAAGTGTAAATGAATAGACAGCAATTTTTTCTCTTGTGGAGACATGGAAGGTTATGATGGACTGAAGAAGTATAAAGAGCTAAGAAATGAGTTCTGACTTTACATTTTAAGAAGAGATGAGTCATATGCAATTAAAATTGGAGTAAACTCAGATTTACAAACCTATAATACCTTTGTTCTCCTAATTCTGTGAAAGACAACGAGCAGAGTATTGAAGAGGTCTCTCAGGGTGAAGAGAAAGCCTAGAATCACAGAATCGTTGAAGCTGGAAAAGACCTCTGAGATCATCAAGTCCAGCCTATGACCCAACAACACCACACTAGCCAGACCACGGCACTACGTGCCACATCCAGCCTCTCCTTAAACACCTCCAGGGACCGTGACTCCACCACTTCCCTGGGCAGTGCATTCCAATCCCTGACCACCCTCTCTGTGAGGAAGTTCTTCCTGAGATCCAAACTAAACATTCCCTGATGCAATTTCAGGCCATGACCCCTTGTCCTGTCACTACTTGCCCAGGAGAAGAGCCTGACACCCACCTGACTACAACATTCCTCCAGGTAGTAGAGAAACTGTCCTGCTGACGGTGAGCCCATTTTTAAGCAACAACACAGTCCTCTCCAAAATTTTGATGGAGACAAAAATTGTTATGTATAGTGAGTATGATCCATCTCGTAAGTGTGCTCCTAACTCAAACTACTATCTTAGAGGTCCACCTAATAGTGATTGACTGGTCTGATTCTGGAGCTGGTACAGTTTAAAACAGCATGGCATGCAATGTATTAGATGGTCAAGAGGTTGACATTGTCATGGCATCATTATAAACACAGATGTGTTTGCCTTCTTGCCTTAATCTCTTTCTTAAAACTCTTACCTTATCTCTCACCATTCACTTTCTGCATAAACACTGAATTTGAGATATTAGCATAGACTTAGACAGGGCAACTTCATGGATTATAACGTGCATATGATGTAAACCAGGATCACGTAGTTCACAGTGGCTCACTGTTGGTGCCACTGTGCATAATGCTGATATCCTGGATATATCACATGAATTCACAGTGGTGTCAAAGTTTAAGGCTGGGCTGGCCACAGATGGTCTCTGTGATTCCCCCCCACACCCTCCCAGGGGAAGATAACAGAAGAAATAGGGAGAGAGGCTTTAAGTTTGAAAAAACTTGAAGGAATTTAATGAAAAAAAAGGATAATAATAATAGTAAGAGTGAAGATGTCAAACTATATACATACAAAAATGCAAATACACTCAACAACACAAAAGTATATGTTAATACAGGACCCTTCCAGATGACAGCAAGATCCCAAGCAGAAAAAAAAAAAAAAGTCCCAAACTGGACTCGGTAGCAGATGGTAGAGCCCAAGCATAGAGTTCTGGTGACAGTCCAAAAAAAAAAAACAGAAAAAGAGCTATCCCTCTCCCATCTGGGGCAGGAGGCAGGGGAAAACAACCTTTCCATTGAACATTACTCCTCTGCAGTTCAGAGACAGGAACACCAGAAGCACAGAGAGCAATGAAAAAGACCCAGTGACAATTTTCCTAGCATAGCAGACACAGAAAACCTAAAGGCTCTTCCTAGGAGCCCTTATCTACTAAGCACATGGGAAAGAATACCGTGATTGATTGGCCCATTTGGGTCACCTGACCCATCCTATCCTCTCCATAGACACAGCTGCACCTCCTCCCCTATTGTGATTCCCACCTATGCCAGGCAGCCTCAGAAAACTTTTATCCTGGTGCTCTCAAACCAGGACAAGTGGAAACATCAGACTGTGGTGCAATCTGTAAAACAGCATTCAGAAGTATATTGAGAAAGAAGTCTAGACATGGCCAATATGTCAAGAGTTTAAGCAGATGAGAAGAACCTTTGTAGCAGGTACAGTCTGGTTACTGAAATAATCAAAGTTGTAAATCAGTGATCTTACAGCAAAATTGCATTGTTCTTACGATTTGTTTGAATTTCTTGTATAATAATTATTTTTTTTTTACATATGAAGAAATAGATTTATATATACATTTGTAAATAAATACAAAACTGATAAAATTAATATGTTAGTAATCACCAATCTTCTACCTAGGTCATTAAGGTAAAAGGAAAATCTTTATTTGAGAGGCATCAAACCAAAAAGTGAACAAAATAAATAAAAAACTTAAAACAAAAAAAACTGCAAGAGACATTTTATTTCTCTGAAGTCTAGTAAATATTTTGACTTGTGTTCTATATTCTTAGCTATATATCTGTCAAATTGTCCTGTTGTTCCTAAAGGTTGTTAACTGAGTGTTTTAATCACGTCACAAGTCTGAATGCTTAAAACACACTAAAATGGGAATAATGTAAGCGTAGGAATATAACTGCAGTTAACAAGGTAAATTAAACCGTAGATTCAACTAGGATACTAGTATTTAAGAGAATAACTTGTTCTAGGATATAGCTTTTGTAGCTGATTGTGAAACCTCCTGTGGTCTGCAGTTATTTTGCTGTTTGATACAGCAAAATAAGTTTGTGTTTAAAGCTTACCACTACAGGCAGGAAACTTTGGGAAAAAAAAAACAAACCACCAAACTTTCTCTCAAACATGTAAGTGTAAAACTAATATAATGCCATAAAATACAGCTGACTACTTTTTTAAGCCAGAGTCTCATGAGTTCTGAAGTGTGTGGCACCACAAGCACAATCTCACCAGCTCTAGTGTTGCTCTTTCTGGAGTTACTGGAGCGCCATTAATGACAGGGATATGACAAAGTCCCGATTTCAGAGCTGGCAGCAAATCCCAGAAATAAAAGTCACACGGCTAAGCACAGATGAAAACTCACTTCCAGTTCTCTTTCTCTCTTTCTTCATTGCTAGTGCACTGGAAAAAAACTACTGCTAAGATAATAAGAAAGAGATTTTTTCCTCCAGAGGTATCAGGAGTTTTTGCATCTCGTATGTATAATTCCAGTCAATACAAACCTGTAAACACATAAAATTAGAGAAACTAGTTACAGTTCAAAATAAGAAATGGAAAGAAAAAGTGTGGAGATGCTTATTTATAGGAAGAACAGCATTTTTGCCACATCCCTGCAGCAGTGTAACCATGTATTTGAAAAGTTCCTTACCATTTGGATCCTGGAAAGCAATTCACTATGGCTTACAATTGCACTCAAGTATCTTGATATTCTCAAGGGAGGAACTAGACACTTTATATTTACTGTCAGCTTGTGATTTTATATACCTGTACACTGAGATAATCTGTATAGATGTTTAAGATTTTTAAATGCTCCTTATTTCATTAAATAAAACCAATTATAGTGTATATTATATTTTATATATATATATAATATACCTATATGTATGTGTGTGTTTACATATACATGAAAACTAGAATTAAGTTGCCAGATTACAAATCAAAAATTTGAGCTTAACTGTAAAAACTAGTTGCCTGGTCCAAACAGAATGCATGAAAACTTCAAAATTAATTGATTAAACTCATCATGGGAAACCCTCTTGAACAAAGATCTGTTCTTGTTCCTAGAGATATTATCCTCCTGCTGGAGAAGACACTTCAGTTCGTAAAGGACAGTTTCCTCACTCCTAAATGGTGTTTTTTCAATTACTTTTTTTCAGATTCTACCTACTGACTTGTCAACATAGTACAGCTCAGAGGAGAACCAAGGGGCAGGATAGAGCAGTTGAGAAAAGCGAAAGAATCTTGCCGAACAGCCTCTGAAGGTGTCTTAGAAGAAGCTACCATATTAGGAGCAGCCAGTTTTGGAAAAAGCTATACATAGAGGAAGGTTCAAAGAATCAATCATACATATTCAATAAGTGAGTACTGTCACTTCTGAACACTTACAGAACTGGGTTCCTACTGGGGAAAAAATGGGGCACGTAATGAAACTACGCTCCATATTAACACAGGAGCTGGGAAGTTATTAGATAGTTAAATGGCCACTTAGACAAGCTGTATACTTTTTTTAAGCTTGAATTTGTAATTTTTATGGCCTTACAACGCCTTGTTTTTTCCTAGTTTTCAATATACCTTGTAATGAAATAATGATGGTGTCCCTGGCGATAGGCAGGCTGAATTAAAATGATCTCTAAGATTCCTTCCAGCCTAGGCCATTCTGTGATTCTATGAATTCATTCACACACAGTTTCAAATATCTATAAAAGTGATATAATGCAAATAAGTAGAAATGCTACCTGTGATAGAAGGCCTTAGGTTTCTGAGTAACTCTGCCTCAGTCCAGTTGATTTTTGCATGAGAAAGACTGCAGAGGGAGTCAAAATTAAAATTACTTTAAAAATTAATGTCTGATGAAAGGTAATAAAACCACTGTGAGGACACGGACAAGGATTGTAACTTTACTCCTGACACTACTTATAAAGAAATGCTTTTGGAGGCCATGTTTATGTATGTTCAAGGATATGGTGGAACTTACTAGAAAATATTTCAGAAATAGATCTGTCAAAATCAGGGAAGACTTTGCAGGAATAATTATTTTGCTGATCATGTTGAAAAGAGATTGGATTGCAGAAATGCAACATGTCTTACATCAGAGATTCACTTAGACAGTTTTGGTAGTGCTTGCTACTTTTATTTAGTGTATTAGACCCAGATTGTGTATTGTCTTTCCTTAAAAAAAAGGCAACAGAAAATTTAGATAAGATTGCAGCAAAAATAAGAATTCTAAACCTTTTTGTCAAGCAGTAAAAAAGAAAGGACTTTTTAATCTTAAAATTTGAAGCGTGGACAAAATACACCCCAGAAAAGCTAAAAGATTGAAGAGGTGATTTAGAGGTTTCCTTCTTAGTTCTTAGGAACAGAAATCTCCTTTAAAAAGAAATTCACCTCTGAAAGGTGATGTTGTAAAATGAAACTTTCACTGTTCTGATTCCTTCTGAGTATATTTAAGAGTTTTTTCTGCTCATTTTAGTATCTTGAGAAATGTTTTTGAAAGCATAAAAAGCAGCCAGGCATGTAGTCTTAAATGACATTTGAAAAGTCTCTTTGAAAATTTCTTTCCAGAATAAATTCTTACTTTCTTCTGAAGTATCTTGGTGTTGGGAAAGCTCTGCTCTGGCTCACACCTCAGCGTCAGTCTCCAATTAACTTCACACTACAGACAAAAGTCATGTTTGCTCTTTTTTTGCCCATGGTCTTATTTTTTGTCAACATTTCTTTTCTTCCTTCTTAACTGTTCTGAAGGTTTTTTCAGATATTTTATCAAGTAAAGGGTATTTCCACCAAGTAGTGGGGTTGTTTTAAAATATATCCAAATGCAATTCTATGAGAAATGGCCACACAGCTCTAAGTGGAGGCTACATTTACTTTGCAGAATCTCTACAACTGATATTAGTACAATTAATGTAGAAATGGAGACGGGGAAACATTGAGAAGTAGTCAATATCAAAAAACACTGCTTTAACAGATCCCTCTACAGTTATTCATTCAGCTGCATTTTTTTTAATTCTTCCTATAGGTATTCCTTATTATTGTCTTTATGCCTTCAACTGAAAATATGTTCATATGTAGTCAATGCACCTATAACATGCAGAGAGCTCAGAGGTTGCCTTGATTGTCTAGAGCCAAGCACCTCTGTTTGTATGAGATCTCAAATATGTCAAACAACTATGTAATTGCTTTAGAGATTTCTGGGGAGAGCTGATTAACTTACTACTTATCCTTCTGTTGGATAAATAGTACAGCTGAGTCAGGAATTCAGTATAGAAGGGAAAATTTCATAAGAGCTGCAATTATGAGTAACTGGTTATATTCCCACAGCAGAGGGTGAGTAAATTAGTCCCTGAATCTCTTAAGACATCTTTAAGTAATCTTGCAATTCAGAAAATGTATTCCTCAGCTATTGATTTTGTCCTATCAGTTCACAAGGGCCTCACTCTAGGGTAACTACTGGTGTGATCACTGATAACTAAGAAGGAATGTCTCAAGTCTTTCTAGTGGCCTGACTGCATTTAAGGTCGCACTCTTCAACAACTATTAAGACTCCATGAAACTGAGTAGTACAGAGGGTTTTAGATTATTTTTTTTTTTTTACTTAAGACTGCATTCTTTTCATAGAATCACAGATTTGAAAAAAAAGTTTAGGTTAAAAAGGCACTTTGAAGGATGCGTAATCTCCAGTTCTCCCTGGGTTTTTTTGGCCAAAAAAACCCTTTGAAAATTAGATGGCTTTAATTTTTCCTGTACACACACACGTAAACTTGCAAAAGCACTTCATAAATGATTTCCTAATCCCATTACTTGTACTGAAAATTGATCTCACTACAATTCAACAGTTTAAGCTTGTACAAGTAAAATTTCCTATAGAATATATTTTGTTACATTTAAAATGTAGTAGTATTGCATTATTTCTCTCTTCTCCACCAGAAACACACCACTGATATTTATATATAAATATTTTTATTCATAATTTTTTTTTTAATTTTTAGAGGTTTTCTGCTGATGGTGTTTACATGTAAGATTTTGTGTCCATTACAAAACAAGTTTTCAAATAGGTAGATTGTGAGGTTTTTTAGTAAAATTTTACCAATGTGTTAATGAAACCTTTGTTAACTGCTTTGTAAAAATACATCTGAAAAAGAATTCATGAGAACTGATTTAAACTATGCAGTATAGTGAAAATACAAGGACATTATTAGTCCAAAATAAAAATAATCATTTGAGTGTATGGCTTGTGACTTTATTGACTTTTTTCTTCATGTCATCCAAATACAGTGGCACATTGCAGCAATGGCATCAAAGCCTGACTGACTATTTGCTACAGAGTGGCAGTGAAGTACTGGTCTTATTGATAACTTTTGAAGTTGTGAAATTCACTTCAGGAGACTGAACAACTTTTCATTATTTGCATTGAACTCATAAAGAAGGCATAAACTTAGCTTCATAATGTCTCTTTTTGTGTGAATTATCTCTTTGGGGCATCTCCATCTTCCAGGGACAATGTTTCTCTCATGTTTAAGAATTTTAATTATGGATCTCTTTGCTAACGTTATGTGACAGATAAGCCCAAAATGAAAGAAGTACTTTTTAAAAGCTACTTAAGTATTTAATTATGCAAAATTCATGAGCAGTCACCTGAGTTCCCTTGAAATCTTGTTCACTCACTTTTTTCATTCTAGAGGTACTTTTTAAATTTGGCTATATTTAGACATGTTCAAACGTTCCAGATAACTTTGAATTTTAGAATAAGCAAATGATATCTTTTTTAATAATGTCTTTTATTCTTCTTGAATTACTCTTGTCCTGTTCAGAGAAGATAGACTGAGGTAAATTTTTGTTTTCTCTTGAAAATTATATTCCAGCAAAGGGCTTCATTCAGCTCATAGCGGAAACTTTCAAGTGTATTCCTTCCTTTTTATATACTTACATAAATATTCTGAAAATAAGAATATTATTAAAAAAACCCTAAAACAACAATGAAAAGTTAATGCATTCCCTTCATTCACCCCATATATCAGATTAAATACTTTTGTAAAAAACATAGTTAAATAATTCCTCACATATTCCCTATAACAGATGGTTTCTCTGTAGACTACTGTTAAACCTTGGCCCAAGGTTCCTCTCTACCCTCCTTAGATAAAATACAAAAAAAATATTTCAAAATTATAACAGTTCCTATCTTTCTCAGATATTTATATTTCTTTTCACCATACTTTTGTACTGTCAAAAGACATAAAAATATTATTGCAGCAAGGTTCATATATGAACAGTGCATATATATTATTAAGATAAATGTAGAACAGGAGGTGGTGTGAGGTTTTTGCTTCGTGCTGTTGCTGCACTATCTGGCTGTCAAATTCTGAATAATACTTCAGCAGTTTAGAAACATTACAAATGTGTTATGAGTTCCTTAATATCTCGCAGGATAGCTTTATAACCCAATAAAAGCAGCATTTATGTTTTGTTGTCTGTATTTTTATGCTACTTAAGTGCCCAGAGGGTGAATATAGGAGGCTCCGTATTTATTGTGATGAGGTCAAGAGAGAAACACTCTCTCTGCAAAGTTGCTGTACCTTTGCCTATCATTGTTTGTATAGGCACCCTTAATCTAACCTTGAGATAGACAGCTATTCCATGTGCAAGCTAATTCAGCTGGGATGTCCCTCAGCAAACTGTCAATTATGTTAAACTGTGTCAAACTGTAAGCGTTGTGTAATTTTCCACACTGAATTATTGTCTACTAAATAGAGTCAGCTGCAAATATTGAACTCTTGCCATGTACTCTAGGGGAAGCAATGTAGAAAATTTATGTATTCTTTTAACAACAGCCAACTGGCCTCTTGCAAAGATGTGGAGGGTTATGAAAGTTATCCAAAAGTATTGCACATAGCATAAAGCTTTATGAAAGCAACAAATACACTGTTTTTCATTTACTATATTAACAACCCATTTAGTACACAGTTACTACTGAGAACAAGTCATTTAAATGTTTTAAATATTTCCATATTTCAATACTTTAAATATTTCCATTATACTACAAGCCAGATTCCTTGGTTTTATATCAGGGCAATTAACGAAGGAGGTTTCCGACACCCAGTTCAAGTAAATAATGGTCAGGCTATCAAACAGCAAAATTCAGTTTACAGCAGCTCAGGATGTGTGCTGGGATACTCTGTCTGCCTAGGGAGTATAAACTCTGTTGACAGAGTTTACATAGTTATAAAATTTAAGTGTTACAGCTATAGTATTCTATTTGTGAAAAATCCCTAGGTTTTTTTTTTTTTTCAGAAATTAATACAGCATTTGCAGTTCTACTGGTTTTAAAGGTTTCCTTAGCTAGAAGAGGAAAAATTATAAAAGTATTCAGCTAAGAAAACAGTAAAAATGAGACAATTGTAAATATGGGATTAAAAATACTAGTGGATATAATTATATAAAATTATACTACATATTAATGCTCTTATTATTTTGTTTAGGTTTTCTTCCTAGTTATTTTTCCACATTTATTTTTCTAATTATTTACTTTATTCTGTTCTTTTCAAAATACTGAGTAGAAACTTATTACTATCGCTATTAACATCTTCGTATGGAATAGATAAGCAAAATATCCTTTGGAATTATTTTATTGTTTCCTACACAATGAAACAAATATTTGAACTAATTTTATTACATACTTCACTAACGTTTAAAAAACTGATTAGTTAACTAAATTATTAACATCTAGAACACAATTTCTCGATCTTCTTATTAAGAAGAAAATGATTAATATGTTTATACACCAGCTACTTGAAAGGAAACTATTGAAACCACCAAGGATAACAATATTTTTTGTGGTGTAAACGAAGGCAATTCAATAAGCGTAACTTGTTAGCGACTAATTTAACCTGAACACTACTTAGACTACCTTCAAAGCAATATGTAGCTTATAAACACATTCAACCATGCAGAACAGGAAATGTCAAAGGAAAAGGCTAATGGTTTCACAGGAAACTTTAACAGGAACACTATATAATAAGCACTATGAGGCTTGACAGCTCTAATCTGTTGCAGATAACCTTGAAACTTGCAAGGACAGGCTGGCATATTAGAATGTTTTATTTGAGTAGTCATAAACTAAATTGTTCAGACTTTATGGATGTATTTACTTAAAATAAATGTATCAAATCAAATGTCAAAAAGGTAACTTAAAGTAGTATCTTTGTGTAGTCTTAGCCAGAGCAAAATCTGTTTTTCTTTAGCCTCAGTTTGAACCTCTTCTATTTGCTCCTGTTCTGCGTGATGCAGATCTTAATAGACATTACAGTAAGCTCTGTTAATGAAATTTTTACTTGTTCTTTGAGGCATGACCCTTTGATATATAGAGTTGCTTTCTGATGAAAGCCATAAATAAAATATGGTTGAAAGACCTCCCTCCCTTTCCTCAACTGCACTTTGGACTTCTTTGAAAAAAAATTAATCTTCCTCCCTCCCTTGATACCTCATTAAACCACAAGGTGTCTCTTTTCATAGACACAACTAATCAAAGCATTTTTAAATGACTTTAATGAATTCCACAAAAAGCTTTAGACATGGCAGTGCCTAATTCTTGGGCATAATTTCACTTTATGAATTCGGCTTCCCAAGTAGTAAGTCACAAAGCATCAATGTTTATCTACACAAGGAAGAATTAAGCTCCTAACAGTTGCTGTGTACACTAAAAACTGAGTTCTGTATCTATTCAGGACTTAATGCAGTACTCTTTTGGGGTACTTCTCAATACCTAGGCACGTTACTTACTCATACCATAGAAAATTTCCCTACCACTTTTGCAGGAAGTGTTAAGTCTAGCAATGGGAAGTTGGAGGCAATAAATTATTAAGGGAAAGGCGAGGAATTACTATCTAACTCCTTACTGCAGTAGATTTCTAACTGTGGGCAGGAGGAGGGATCCATCTGTCTGCATTCTTAGGTCAGCCTCCTCTCCTAGACTGCTGAAAAATAAGGCGGAGTTCGTCCTTAAACATAGAATCAATCACAGAATCATAGAAACATAGAAACAGAATCATAGAAACATAGAAACAGAATCATAGAAACATAGAAACATAGAATCACAGAAACATAGAATCATCATAGAATCAAAGAATCATAGAATCATGAAATCACAGAATCATAGAATTGTAGAATGATTTGAATTGAAGGGACCTTAAAGATCATCTATTTCCAATTCCCCTGCCATAGACAGAAACACCTCCCACCAGACAAGGTTTCTCAAAGTTTCTTCCAACCTGGCCTCGAACATCTCCATAAAGGTGCCTTCCACGACTTCTCTGGGCAACTTTTTCCAGTGTCTCTCCAACCTCAGAGTAAAGAACTTCTTCCTAATGCTTAATCTAAACCTAATCTGCTCTAGTTTAAAACTATTGCCTCTCATCCTATTGCTACACACCCTTGTAAACAGTCCTTCCCCAGCTTTCTTGAAGGCCCCCTTCAGATACTGGAAGGCTGCTATGAAGTCTTCCTGGAACCTTCTCTTCTGCAAGCTGAACAGTTCCAACTCTATCAGGCTGTCCTCATAGCAGAGGTGCTCCAGCCCTCAGATCGTCTCTGTGACCCTTTTCTGCACTATGGTGTAGTGGTTAGGTATGCTGGGATGAAGGTTGGACTAGATGATCTTCAGAGGTCCCTTCCAACCCCTAACATTCTGTGATTCTGTGATTCACTAGAGCAAAGTAGAGGAGCAGAATCACCGCCCTTGACCTGCTGGCCACACTTGTAATGCAACCCAGGATACAGTGGGCTTTTTGGGCTACAAACACACATTTCTGATTCCTGTTGAGTGTCTCATCAAACAGCATCCCCAAGTCCTACTCTTCTAGGCTGCTCTCAATCCACTCCTGGTCCAGCCTGTGCTTGTGCTTCAAATTGCCCTGACCCAGGTACGTAGCAGCCTGTTGGTTAGAGCAACCGCTAGTCATGTGCGATAGCAGAAACAGGAGCATATATTTCTGTTGTCATGTATGGAACAGAGATCTCTACCAAACATATTTTAAACTATTGCTTTTCTTGAAGCTGTGCCCCTGGAATATTTGTACAACAGCAAAACCAGAAAACAGGTCCAGATTTTCATCTAGTTGTAATCTAAACTATCAGATACAATTTCATTCATCTTTTCCCCAGTAAGACCACTCCAACTACCCAGTTTCTATTTTTTTTTCTTTAAAAAAAAATTCCATAACTTTGTTAGGAGATACTTACCTCATAGTACCTTAGAGACCACTGCTGAATAGGTCAACTATCACATGGGATGGATGTCCTCTCTTGGTTTTTCCAAATAAGGCAGAGAAGAAAGAAAACACAGACATGAAATACATTGGCCCTGTTTATGCACTTGAATTGCTAAACACAAACTAGACTCTCTACATATCTTTTAAGAAATCATGGTGGAAAATACATATCAAAATTTCAAAGGAAAAATCTACATTAATTCAAAGGTGACTAAACCAAATCAGATAAATTACTTTCTGAAAATGAAAGTAACTCTATTCATTATAAAAGGAGATTATCTACCAGTGATCAGCTCCTAGGAAGTACTAGGTTCATATAGCTAGATCAGATGAATTCTAGTTTGGTTTTTTTATATATATATACTAGATCTCATCCTTTACTTACTAGACTATTAAGATCAGAAGAATCTATCGTGTCTTTGTCCTTTATGTGTTTCAGACATTGAAAACTTATATTGGCCAAACATTTCAGACAGTTTTGGAATAAGAACAGAGAGTTTCTAAGTTTTGGAATCTGATCAGTTTACCAGTAGTTTTGTCCAGGAGCAAAAATATGGATGACTGGCGAGGAGTGTGAAAGAAAAGAACAAAGTAAACAGAAACTTCCATGAATTTAAGTAAGCAAGCCTATATCTTAAAATCAGCCCCAGACAGAAGTACTACCTGTATCTGCTTCTGAGTTTAGCCATTGCTTGAAAGCAAAATTCTGAAAGAAAAATGCATGGTTTAAAAACCCACAGTAGCTAGATATTTTAGCTAAATATCACTTAAATGTGTAGATGAGATTTGACTGCCTCCTGATTCACATCAAAGAACAGCAATATCCAATTCCGAATGCCTGTTACAAGGACATTAATTGAGGAGCTTTTTGTGTTAGAAAGAGATAAAGTAGGCTTGACATTTTGGCATGACTCAGTTAGCAGGCTATATATTTGATTGCTTCTGGGTACACATGTCATTACTGTTTCTGTTCTGTTGTCCTCATTCAGACAAAAGTTACATTTAGTGCAAGAGAATATTTCAAAGAAGAAAGAGATTTAGATGGACAGAGAGAGACAAGAGGTATATTTTGCAAATTAGGAAAGAGGGAAACCATGTAGGTATCATATTAGTCTGATATTTTGCAAAGAAAAAAAGAAGGAAAGAAAAGACCAAAGAAGAAAGGCACGACACATCGCTTCTTAGTGTGAATTCTGCAACTGTAATTTTGTAGTAGCAATAGAAATACATGGAGGAGGTTTATAGTGGAATAATGACTGTCTTGAATGAGAACTTCTGAAGTCTGTACATCTAAGTTCTTATTTTGCACACTACGTGTTCACTACTATTAAAAATATTAAAATGATTTAATAATAAGTCACAAAGAATTTTCTACATCTTTTGAGTTCTACGTGTGATGTTTTCCTTGCAGAAGGGTGATAGAGATAAGAGAGTAATAGAGAAATTATAAAGGAAATATAAGGGTACATTCCATGTGTTGTCTGATCTAGTTGAGAGGCGATGTCCCTGGCGACAGGGAGGCTGGATTAAAATGATCTCTAAGGTCCCTTACAGCCTAGGCCATTCTATGATTCTATGATTTGTATAATAATAAATATATGCATATATATATAATAACAGAGAAATGAGAAAAGAAATATATTAGTATAGTTGGAGCATTAGTTTCACACAAAGAAAAATGGATTCTCTTCTCAACTGTTCAACCTTGTTTGGCAGTTAGTCCTGTTTGTCTTTGACTGTGGGATATTCTATCACAGTGTGAAAATGTGGTTTTACATAATCAGTGAATTGTTTTTACTGAAAATATGTTATCTCTACTAGCCTTGGGACAGTTCTTTTTTCCTTTGACTTAGAAATTCAGAAAATAAAAAGAACTTTAAGTATGTAGAAACTCATTGGAGTAATACTGTTAGAACCATATCTGATTTGAAGGGTGAAGAGAATGCATTCAGTCTAATGTTCAACTCTTGGTTTTGGTGTTGAGTCATGTGGTTAGAAGTCCATGAGGGCAATGTGAAGTTTCCCTCAGTATATGCAAACTGAGGCTCGTAATACCTCAGAGCAGAACTGCTGAAGTCGTTTAAGCTCTGAAGGGTACTACTAGAACTACTTTTACAACTACTGTAGGTTGTAGGAACTGTAGTTACTGGAGGACTCTCAGACATTATGGCACAATGAGGAATGGAAGAAGGGGTGAAAATTATCTATTTGTGTAGGAATCTAGAAGAGTAAAAGCAACACAGAATCTCACTATGACAGATATTCATAGTAATTTTCATAGGAACTGCTATATCCTATTTTCCTATATGCATAGGCAAGTGAACTAGAACATAGGTGGTATCTTAACTACTCCATTCCCAGGAGTGTTAATCCTTTATAGAGTATGTTACAGTGGATTTACAGTTTTTACAGAGTAAATCCATTATGCAGAAGTGGGAAAGAAAGAGTTGCATCAGTTAAAATCTACCATGTTAACCTATTTCAAAAGAAGTTAGGCATCTAATAACCATTTAGATTAGGGCTATCCTATTCCATGCACATATATATGTATATGTGTGCATACATATATATATAGTCTATATGCACACATATATATGATATACTGAAAAATTAAAACCAAGCTGACCTTGCTTATGCATCAAATTGACCAGAAGTACAGCTGAAAGGAGGACTATCACACTGCAAAATTAACTGATTTAGTCACATTCTGTTTGGTTTACTATTTTGTTGACTTCTCACACATTAGTCAGTTGCTGCCAGAAGCAGGTATCTTTTGTAGGAAATATATTGTAGCCTGACCGTTTAAGTCCCTCCCTGACTTTCTTAGCCAAATATGTGTGTATTTGCAGCAGGATTTCTTAAACAATGGGTAGAAACTTAGTCATGAACATTTGTTATGTAATACGGATAAGATACAGTTGCCTAAACATTGATGTCTGCAGTCATTTGGTATATTTTAGGAAATCTTTTTTTGGGAAATCTTTTTTTGGCTTCTCAAAGGTTACATATCTCATGTAAGACTTTTGTCATTTCCTCCAGCTCTTGTTGGTTCTCTCTGGTAAACCTGGGTGCTCTCCTGTTCCTTTGGGCATCCTGAATGACACTGGACACGTGCAGTTGAGGATCTGAATCTCCAACAACATATGAACTCTGTATATGGTCTTTTTTAGCACAACAAATATATTTATCCCCAACATAGCTCATGTTTCTCTTATATTTACACAAAGTGCTGATTTTTTCTTTGCCTTTTGTTAATCAAGAAAAAAATCTTAGTTAAAAACAGTAGAGGTTACCAGTAATGAAAATTTGAAGAAAACCTGAAAATATTTAGATACTTTAAACATTTTCAGATTTTATATTGGACTCAAATAAATTCATAAAGCAACAGTCTGGAAGAGAACTGTGAAGGCCAACTAATACAGCTTCCTTCCTAATGAAGCCAGTGCTGCCCTAGATCATCATTTTCAGAACTCAGCAAATATGTGTGATCAAAATGTAATTTGGATAAACAAGCAATTTTAGTATTCTAATAGTTCTTTTACTGCATTTCACAGTTTAGAGCTAGTATTAACATTCAGAATATGGAAAGCACTTACCCGAGTCATTACAGAGTGGTGAGGATGACTTCTTCAAGCTTTCACAGACATGGTTTCCACTCTTTTCTCTCTTACAGCTTTCTTCTGTGACTTAGTCATTCACTGCTTATACACCTTGCAAGATCTATGCTACTATTTTCTATTTCAAACACCTGTGCAATTCCACAGTGCTTAGCTAAACAGCTGCTATATCCCAAGTGTTTCCCAGTAGTAATGCAGAGAAGACTGTTTATAAAAGTTGACAGCTTTTATTGGAAAAATGCCTTGCACTGACTTTTGTTCATTTTTATGCAAAACATACTCTTTAGATGCTATGGCCAACCTGAAAGACTTTCCCAACTCACAATACATGTCTCGTACAACATTCTAAAAGTGTTTCATAAAATTAGGAATATATCTTCATGCTCCTGATATAGACAATTTGACAAATGAAAACTTGAACATGGTAGAGTTTGCAGAGTGAGAAAAACTAAGAGATACAAATGGGTACTTGGAATAAAATAGAGGATATAATTTACAGTGGCAAGTTTTGAATAAACATACAAACACATAAACTATTAGAATCAACTGAAATTTCTCAAACTATTAAAAAGAATCTATGAAGGCAGAAACCTAATTGAAAAGGACTGCACATTTAAAAGGAATGTTTCTTTTCAGAGTATTATTTCCAACATCCCATTCTTTCTTTCAAATGAAAACAATTTCAAGCCAACAAATTTCTACTATGTGTTTGTGTTATGTTCATACTTAAGACACCTAGTAAAATAATTCAGTATACTAAAGTTTCTGGGATTTCGAGATCCTAAATTATGGAATTCATTATATGGGACATATTTTTCTTCAGCTGAAAGGTTTACATTGTGTTATTTGTGCCTCATAAAATGAAAATGTATGATGGAACAGGGACTTTAGCCAAAGGTGTAAATTTTGTTAGACATGTATTTTAAAAAAAAAGTTTGTGCTTTACATAAGAAATAGCATGTGTGACAAGCTTTATTTTCCACTTTGGAGTTATGGATGTTAAAAGAAATCTTTACAGTATGTTAGTTCAATTTTGTTGTTTATGGTGTTGTTCCTGGAGCCCAAAGGACAAAGAAGTAAAATTATTCCTTTTTCTATTTATTAATAGAGATCTGTCACCCTATTATATGTAGCACATAAAGACTTGTAATTGCTTTAGAGAGATACTTTACCAAAGCTCCTCCGTGGGATTTTTGTAGAAAGTAAAATATAGCCATCAGAGAGAAGATATTTCACTTATGTTTGGATTTCAGTCTCTGAGTGTTTGGTCATGCATATTGACTCGAAACTGGTATTAAAAAATAAAAATAAAATAAAAAATGGAAACACCTTTTAAATTTAGAATATAAAGTAAGAATTAAAAGAACCCAATGGGAAGGTGAATATTATTATAAAAAATCCAACTAAACTTAATTTTACTGTCTCAGCTTAGGAAAAAACACAACTCTGAATCCTTTGTATTAACAAAGAGAAAAGAGGGAAATTAAGGAGAAACATCTTGCAAAAATACTAAATGATTCATTTGTATAGACTTCCAGCATTGGGAAGTTGAGAAGACGTGTACTTTGGAACTCTCTTCAGGTAATGAAGATGAGTTTTCATTGAATGAGAAGTCATATGGAACCCAAAGTGATACATTAAAGAGCAAGCATTCATAGAAGCAGATGGCTCCCACCGAGAATTCTCTGGAAGGGCTTAAAATGAAATAGCTTAGCTGCAAACAAAGATGTGTAATCAGTTACACAGCTATGACAGCACAGAAAGAATTTGTAGTTTCAAATAATGTAGCTATTTTAATAACAAGGTATTTGGGATGATTCAGAGAATTACCAAACAGTGAGCTTGGACTCAAAATTTAAGAAGCTGGTTGAAGCAGTGATAAAAGGTAGAGATAAAACAGCAGGATGAGCATAGGGAAACAAAACAAAAAGGTAAACTACCTTTCTGGTCTACTTGAAGTCTCTGAATAGGTTGACTTAATGCTAGATTAGGAGAAAAAGAGTAAACATACTACATTGAGACCTTCAAGAAGTACCTGGCAAGTCCTTTCACTAAAGACTGTTAATGACTATATGGTAAGAAGTAATGTTAGTAGATGATTTAAAAAAAAATAAATGGAGATAAGAGAAGGATTGCAGGGGTAAGAACTTCTTGTTTCAACATGGCGTAAGGTAAAACAACTAAGAAATTAGTCTAGAAGTTTAACTCTATCTCTCACAGTAATTGCTGGTAATGATATAGTAATCGTAATAGGTGGCTAGTCACAACTGGTGTTCCCCATGGCTCAATATTAGGGACAGTTCTGTTTAAAATCTTTATCAGTAACCTTCATGAGGGGATTGAGGGCACTCTCAATAAGCTTGCAGATGACACCCAGTTGGGTAGCAGTGTTGATCTGCTTGAGGGTAGGAACATCTACAGAGCAATGTGGACGGGTTGGGTCACTGGGCCGGGTGCTGAGTCCTGCAGCTGGATCACAATAAGGCAACGCAGCATTCCAGACCTGGTGAAGAGCAACAGGAAGAGAGGCAATGGTTTTAAACTAGAACAAGGTAGATTTAGATTAGATGTTAGAAAGTTCTTTACTATGCAGATGGTGAAATACTGGAATGGGTTGCTCAGGGAGGTGGTGGAGACTCCATCCCTGGAGGCATTCAAGGTCAGGCTTGATGGGGCTCTGAGCAACTTGATCTAGTTAAAGATGTCCCCGCTCACTGCAGGGGAGTTGGACTAAATGACCTTTAAGGTCCCTTCCAGCCTAAGGCATTCTATAATTCTATGATTCTTTGATCCTATGATTGATTCTATGATTCTCTGATTAAAAGTGTCTGGAAAGATGGCCAGCAGAAAAGGACCTGTGGATGTTGGTTGACAGCTGCCAGAATATGATCCGGCAGTGTGTCCAGGTGGCCAAGAAGGCCAACAGTATCAGGCTTGTATCAGAAATAGTATGGTCAGCAGGACATGGCAGGTGATTGTGCCCCAGTAATCAGCACTGGTAAGGCCAAACCATGAATCCTTTGTTCAGTTTTGGGCTACTCACAACTAGAAAGATATTAAAGTGCTGGACCGTGTCCAAAGAAGGGCAACAAAGCTGTTGAAGAGTCACGAGCACAAGTCTTACGAGAAGCCGCTGAGGGAACTGCAGTTGTATAGCCTGGAGAAAGCAAGCTGAGGGCAGACCTTATTGCTCTCTACAATTACCTGAATGGAGGTTGTAATGAGGTGGTCATTGGTCTCTTCTCCCACGTAACAAATGGCAAGACAAGAGGGAATAGCCTCAATTTGGATATTAGGAAAAACTTCTCTACTGGAAAAGGTTGCCAAGCATTGGAACAGGCTGCCTAGGAAGTGATAGAGTTACCATTCCTGGAGGTATTTAAAAGACACTTTAAAAGAAAGTAGATTTAGCACTTAGGGACATGGTTTACAGTGGATTTGACATTGTTAAGTTAACATCTGGACGTAATGATCTTAAAGGTCTTTTCCAACACAAATGATTATATGATTCTAAGTCGTCTTTTTTTTTTTTTTCCCTGTTCTTGTTCATACAAAATAAAACAGGGCTTTGCTTTTTATTTTTAAGATATGTTTTGGAGATTACTGTCTCTAATATTCTTCATGCTTTACACCAAGAAAAACTTTACAAGCTTACAGAAGTCTACTGAAGTGGAAATATTTATTCACAACAAAACAAAAGCTGTTGAAGAGCAGATGCAATTGCTGCAACAGGTGTGCATAAGGAAGAAATTCTGCTCAGGTTATAAGCAGAGCTATAGTTCTTCATATGCATAACTGTTTGCAGATTCAGGTCATAAATATAGGCAATTAGATTGCTAATTATGATTAAAATATGAGTCTAATTATGAACTGAATAAACACAAATCTAGACCTTTCAATTTGCCTATATAACTATGGTGAATTTTCAAAATATTAAACAAGAAAATAGTAAATTCAAGTATGCAGAAATGAATTCCTACAAAATTATTTAAGAATCTTAGTATGGTGAAAAATAGTATTTTACTGGATTGCATAGTTGAATATGAAGATTCCAAATCATCAGAAAAAATGCATTACGCCAATTTCTGGTTAATGTTACTGCTCTCTCCGATTTATAACCTAAACCCCAAGTTTACTGTAATAGAGAAACAAGCTAAAGAAATCTTCACCAGAGGAAAAAAAAAAAAAAAGAAATAAAACTATCCAGACAAAACTCCACTCAACCCAAAAAAAAAAAAACAGTAAAAAACGATCTAGTGTTAATATGGACTGTTTCTGTTATTAACTGTTTTTACATTACTGCTGCAAAAATGTTTAGCTAAACTTTCTGATGTCTTCAGGGAGCTGCATCCAAACTGGAAAGGATCAAATAATATTGAAGCACCTAAAGCCATAGAAAAACATTAATAAGTTATGGGATAGGACATTACACTTATTTCAGTGATATAGCCTTGTCACTGCAATTCAAGTAATGTAAAATGTCTTCAAGAGACATAAGACTCAATCATTATTGCCAACAGCTATATTTTTTCTGTACTTTTATGTAACATAAAAGAACATAGTTCTTTTTTCATTTATTTCATGAACTCAGAAGCAACAGAAGGTTTAGTGTAATAGCCTTATGGATAATAGTTTCTCTGACAGCAAAATGCTAATTTACAGAATTATACTGAGTGTAATTTTTATCATTGTTGCATTCATTGTTTGAAATGTGAATCAGATTAGAGAGAACTAGTTGCATGTTTTAAAGATTTGTAGACTATAAAAGTCAAAGGATAAACCTCCTCGAGACTATAGAATAAATTAGAAGACTAACCTGCCTAAAAAACTTTATTAGTGGTTGTGAACTTCCATCACATTTCTGGCTTTTTCCTAACTAAACTGATAATATCATGTTATTTAAATATGTTATGCAGTCTTTTGGAAGAAAAGTGATGCAACCTCCAACTTTGTTTTTTTCCAAAAATATGTAGCTTTAAATATTTACAGTTTACTTCTTTCACAGATTATAATTTATTATAGTCTCACTGTCATCATTGTGATATCAGTTAATTGTCACTAATAAGGCAATTTTGAATTGAGCATTCTTTGAATTTAGCTGCAAAAAAAAAGGCTTCTGGAAGGGCTGAAGGAGTAAATAACATTCCTTTTTTAATTAAATTTGTATTCAACTGACGGGTTAAAATTTCCTAGACCTTTATCTGTTTGCAATGTTTTATTACTGGTAATGACATATAAAAAATACTAACTTTCCCAGCCACAGTTGCTTCTTAAAGAGAATACATACCTACATTTTCTATGAAAACATACAAGTTTCCTCATAGTAACCCAAAGCAAGCAAATTTACAGACTGAAAGCATGCACACATAACCAGCATGAATCTTCATGTTTGGGGGGAAAAAATTAATGAAACATCACACCTGTAAAAGATGAGAAAATCATATCTGTTTACAATTTCAAACCTATGGTTAGAAAAACATAGGAAAAAACAAATAAGTGTTGAAATAAAAAACATCAAAAAAGAGAACTCCAAAAAACTTATGAATCCAAAGTTACAGAAATTAAAAACAAAATAAATGTAGATTGTGTAATTTTTGCTACAAGGATTCTAATTGTTAGGCCTCCTATATATATTTTTACAATTCTATTATATTACAGAAGATGCAACCATTTAACCATCTTGGAGTGCTTCAGTGTACTTTGTGGAATGGTTCCTGCATGATTGATATCCTTTCAGCAGAACCATTAAAGTGTGCTTCAGGGACTACACAGAATACAGCAGATTCTTTCATCCAGTGGTCTGGGGAGTTTGTAAAGCTTAAAGCCCATTATCACCAACTTCTCCAGGTTATAAATTCTTTAGTAGCAATAAATGACAAAAATTTCTAGAAGCTGTATTTCTGAATTAGTAGTCAACAAATGTAAGCTACTCCCTCACCTTTCATTATATTAATATCATTGTCTTGGCAATGGGACAAAGAGAATGGATTTTCACTTATAAAAAGATGGTTTAATCATTTCAGTGTTTAGTGTAAACACAAAAAGTACTGACAAATAAAATTTGTTTTCTAATTCCATTGGCAGAGTTTGTTCATATGGAACCACATTTTTCTTTCAGTAAATAGTAGGGCCATTGTGGTGTATTTTAATGACTTCTTGCAAGGTGTAATTACCACCCATTGAAGAGAGACAAAAAAAATACAAACACAAAAAAAAGATTATAAATATCCTTAGCATTTACAGGTAAAAAAAATTAGCTGAGGAGTGAATTGGATAGCGTACATACAATGTTTATCAACTTTATAATAGTGATAGTGAAATTTGAAATATTTGAGATGACATTCAGTTGCCCAAAACATAAGATGGGGAGTTCATATTTCCAAGATTCCACATCTTGGATGTACACATTGTCATGGAGGCACCCATAAAACTAGGCAGGGCAGCTACAAAAAATCAAAATTTATTCTAACCCCAAAACCACCACACACTTTTTCCATATGAAGTATTCAGTTATCATCATCATCATCATGGCTAGACTTCGCAAATGAAGATATGAGAAGGGCTCTACCCAAACTTGCTACAAGCGCGCTGATGGCTAAAAAGGATGATGTGGGATAGGCAAGTCCTATTGCAAAAGCAAGCATAGTTCCAATGTTCCAACATGCGAGTGTCAATCTGAATACACCTTTGGAGGCAGGTGTATGCCTTTGTCTCTTTGTGTTTGTTCGATGGCATCAGATGTCCGTTGGCCGTGGTTAGCCAACCAGGTGGAGGGTGGAGATGAACTTTGGTTAGGCCACCTTCTCTAGGCCCCTCTCCATGTGGAGCAAGCAGTGCTCTCCTTGTGGTCATTCAGGATGTTGCCGAACAAGACTGTCATCTCTGAGGTCAGTCTCGAGCGACCAATGTCCTGAACCGCCTGTGTGCAGGGTTGGGTCTGCAGCTTCCAGTGCACCTTATCACCTGTTGTTTCATCCCTCGCCTGTCGCTACAGGACTTTACAAATGTGGATGTAACCTTCAAGCCTACACAATGGATTTTTTAGGTGAGCTTCAGCATGCACAGAACTGGCCCCACTCGTTACTCCTAAGCTTCATCTGCCGGGACCTAGAAAGCTTGGATGGTGACAGCAAAGTCCTCACAATGTAGGTTTAGTTAAAATATTCTTCTCTTAGATGGATGGCCTTACAGGGCCAAAAAAGCTCCATCTGCCCGGGTTTGGATTTAGAGTTGTCATTCTCCTGGGATTATTGCTGGGAGGTTAGAGAGCCCATTCTACCCATGGACATACTTAGTCTGACCATTCAGGTGAGACCTGTCTGGCATGGGAGACCCTATTGGAGGCATATGCCACCACCAGCACAGCTCACAAGCTCATAAGGGCATGCAAGCTTCTCCCCTGCGACAAGGGGATGTCCATGGAGAAGATTCAGATACACTATACTGACAAAGTATGTTACAGATTCAGATGCAAGTTGGGAATTATCACTACACAACTGGATTTAGGAATTTTTTACTATCCCTCTAGAAATATGACCAAAAATGTGCACACACTCATTCAATAAAAGGATGAAAACTTCTCCCTCAAGAATACTCAGTAAATTACTCACCCATGGTGGGCAGGGTCTCTCTCAAGGATACGTCCAGAAGTCTTGCTCACCAGTAGAGGTTGGTGGGTGCTCTCAACCCCTGGAAGTTTCCTTGGATGGCATCCCAGTCCAAGGGCGGGGGGTCAGTCTCAGACTGCAGACCAGTTGCTCTGAGGAGGACTGACTCAAATTGGCTCTCCAGCAAGGCCCTGTTTATACCTGAGTCGAGTCTGGCTGTGGACAATTTCCAATTAGCTTAGGAGCCAGTGCACAAAAGACACAGTAAACAAAGTCATCAAGCCTCCATGGCTGTCATTGCCAGGTCCTTGGAGCAGGTCTGTTCTTAGATCTTTTGCAGAGCCTGATCTCTGGTCTTTTGCAAGGCTGTTGTCTGGGAGGATGCAACTGCCACACATATGTAATTCCCACATTCCCACTAAGGCACATCCAAATGTTTCACCTAAACATTTATATATACGTGATCTTTCCTGATTTTTCATAATTTTTCAGCCTCACTTACTACTGCATTCAAACTCTAACAACTAAGATAGTTCTCTAGACTCTCAGGGAACCACAAGCTGTTGATGATTAGATGAGTCCTCTGCAGAAGCAGAGGCAAAACATACTTTTCAGGAAACTGCACACAATTCTTGCCTCCATCCCATTCTACAGCCAGGATGAGAAGGGGTATGTTGTGGACACAACAGCTGTTCATATGCCAGGCAGCACGGCCACATGTTTCACTTGCTAAAACACATACGTGGTGGTTGGAGAAGAATTCCTATGTTATGGGAAGCCCAGGAAGATAGGAAAGGGCACCTGGAAAGTATCTCATTACATGGCAGGGAAAGAGAAGTAGGTGTATGAATTTGTATTCTTCTACTGCCTTTCTGATTCCACTTGCTTTCACTGAACGAAGAGAATTGAAAGAAAACACAGAGGAAAGCAGCAGAATGCACTGTCCTCCAGATTAATCAAGTTAGACAACGTGCCAAGCACCTTTGCGATGTGTGTATCAACATGCAACAAGAGAAGTTCAAAGCCAGTTTTGGCACATTTCTTGGTTAGCATACAGATTTGATGCAGTGAATCCTTTCATTGCCTTTTCCTTTCCAGCATGCGTTTCCTACAGACACCCAGGTTGCTACAGCTGCCTAGAAAGATTGGACTCTTCCCATCTCAACTAATTGATTAAAAAAGAAAGCTGTAGGCCAGCTCTAATGGCAAGAGAGAATAATTCTAGTCTTTCCACATCACCACTTCTTAGATTTCACATGATACAGTGTTGGAGATTAAAATATCTTACCTGTAGAATATTATAATTAATTGTAGGATTGCGTGCAATTACAATGAATCACAATTTATTTTGTCTCATGCGTGACAATTTTAGCATGAACAGTCAGATGTACTGAAGGCTTAGGCTCAGACTGTGGACTCATACCTGAGTACTGATTAACTTAAGCTGAAGAAAGGCCCTAAACCCAATGTTAATTGAGAAAGAAAAGAAATTACATCCTCAAGACAAAGAAAAGAATGCATACTTGGAGAGAGAGAAATGATCCAATGAGGAACAAGAAGACCCCAGACCCAAATATTACTATTGGGCTGAACCATCATGTGAGGGGAGGTGAACTTGAATTGGAAGGGTATGATTTCCTGGGGATTTCTTTGTTCAGGATCCCTCTTGGAGAGTCCCACCTTGTGCTGGAATAAACCAACCCCATGGCAAAAGCTAGGGCCCAAACTCTTCTTTACAGCTGGAGGACTAAGCCTGGATCTAGACGCACCAGGACTTGTCTCTGTGAGGATGTCTAGAAAGCCAGGGGGGTCCAGTCTCAACCTCATGACTTGGCAGAAGGATTTTTGCAGAATTTTTGGTAACATACAGTTACTAAATAAAATTTAACCAGACAAAAAAAAAGTCTTCCACAAGTCACTATTCTTTCAGGGAAAAGGATAGGGAAAAGGAGAGGAAATGAGAAAGAAGTGAAAGGAGCTGTAATCTCCAGAATTTTGCAGACCTACACACACACACACACTTGCACACACACAGAATCCATCAGGATCCATCTGGGTTCTTTCAAGTGCAATGAAGGCAGCCCTAAAGCCCCCTGAACTGCAGTCTTACTTTTCTCCCAGTTTGTGACTTGTCATCCATAGTACTATCCAAATGATTCTGTCCTGGGATACTTATAGCATCCTTAATACTGCAGATAGTCCATAGAATGGACTACTAAGACGGTAAAATATGATGTTGTTCACTTATAATTGGACAGCTGATTTCAAACATGATGGTCACATCTATTTTTGTGAAATTTAAGAGAATCAGGAGCTGCAACCACTTGCTCCCTGATCATTAACCCTCTGTAACTATTAAATCTCTTTCAGACTCCATTTTGGAACTCTTGAACTACATATTCCCAAAAATATATCTTGTATATAAAGGAAAAAAAAACCTAGAAAATATCTGTGTCACTAAGTCAATATCACCTAGGGTAAGATGAGGTGGAATTTTTTATCTTTTTTTTTGTTGCATAGAAAATGTGTAATGTTTAGACATTTAGTGAAAGGATAAATGTCTGTTCATTAGCAAAGAACTTTTACATCCCTCAGTATTTGAGAGATATAATGGTGGAAAGATTAAAAATTGAAGCAGGAAAACAGGACGTCAGCACTGAGATATCTCTAAGTGTGTTAAAAGGACAGCTTGGGTGGACTGATTAGCTGCTCCCTGACCTCAGTGTATTTGATGGATGCCCTAATTTTTCAAGATTTGGGTATGCGCTTTCAGGTGAAAAGGTAACTAATAAGAAGCATAGAGCATAAATAATTTTCGACTAATTTTACATATTCTTCTGTGTATACACCTTTTTCCTTCAAATCAAGTTATGCCAGAGTCTTTTGCCATTATGTCTAATGATACTAAGAAAGTCCAAGAGACTTGGTCTTATGGTATGAATCACATTGTTTCCCACCTTTCTAGCACACTTATACATCACGGAGAGACCAGTCCCATCCAGAAGTATGTTTGGTTTTGGATACACACCAAAAGAGACCAATAAAGTTCTGAACTATCAGTGAAATCATCAGCCATCTGCAAAAAGGGCTGAAGGTGAAGCAGTTGTTAAGGTTCAGACAGCAGAAGTGTTCAGGGCTATTTAATGGGAAATAGCTTCTCCTTGGAAAAAAAGAAAAGGCAGCCTCAACCTCCAGATCTCCTGCAAAGGTGTTGCAAACTCCTCAGAAGTAAAAGCATCATTTCAACAAAAGGTCATAAACTATTGATTCCCATTTTTCTTCCATACTTCCAGCAGAAAAACAGGCTGTCATATGTCAGTGTTACAAGAAGTAACTTAGTATACCATCTCATGTGAAATTATTCTTCCAGGAAACACTAAATCCCTCATTATCTCTCTCAATCCTTGTGACCTCCACCAGTCTGATGGGCAAATTGGAGTTTATCTGATAAAACTATGTTCCAAGTCCTACAGAACTTGTGTTTTCTTTTGTTTTGATTTGGGGTTTTTTTTGCTTACTTGTTTCCACTTTTTTTTCTTTTTTTATTAAAAAAAAAAGAAGTTGTGAGTTTATTTTTTTTTGTTTTTAAATCTATCATGTGCAAGTTAAAATGCCTGGGGCTACCAGCTCACAGGACCAAGCTTCCAAGATTATCAAATGTTCAGCTGAGCTCATGAAAGGACTTCATCTTCAACTTATGCTGGCGGTTTCATGTCATAACAGCCCTCAGGACATAACCCTGCAGCAGAAGATTTTGTGTTAACAAACTCCTGGGTGAACAGGCATGACATTTGAAATTCTTCCATCTAGAACATGTTCGAGGTTACTAAACATCCCTCAGCACAAATCCCACAGCTGCTGTGAGATGATGGTTATTACAGTGGAGATGTGCCACCGCAGCTGGGAACAGCTTAGAGAACTGCTGCATTTGAGGTGGCTGGGGAAAGCCTGGCAACAAATGCCAGATGCTTCACCAAGCCACTGTGTCTGGCTCGTTGGAAAAATTATCATGCCAATAACTAATTAAGCAGTTACCTTCTGGTAACTACTGCCGGTATGAAAAGCAAAGAAGAGACTGTAAATTAGGACCTGGAACACTCAACGTACTGTAAAACTTGATTTATTTTTTTTTCCTTTTATATTCCATCTCTGCATTACATTCTAATATATTAAGTGTAAAACAAAATGCTATTTCATTTTCATTATTTTTTTTCCCCTTGATCTGCCTTTCTGGGTTCATTTTCTCTAGAATAGTCTTCTCTGTGGTGATGTGCCATAGGGAACTGTTAGTTTATTGACAATCTTGACAACACTTTTCAAAATCCTGAGGAAGAAAGCTAAGATTCTGGTAGTTCAAAAAGTCACAGGGGAAGGGCATGAGGAGTGTGTGTTGAGCCTCTGTTTGTGTGTCCCACTAGATAACAGTGGCTGTTCTGTCTATCAGTCAGTGCTTCCAAGGTGTGAAAGAAGTATTATAATTAATGGAAGAAATTCACAAATACGTGAAAGACTTTATTTAGAACAATCTCAGTCTTGAATTGCGGTTGACAGTCACTTTAGGAGTCTGTAAGGTGAGGCATGCTCTCATGTAGTGAGATTTTAAAAAACCCTTTGTTCGTTCATTTCCTTTTTTCAACTGGAATTTGTTCCTTTTCCCCTTTCATTATTTAAAAAGTTTTCCCAAAAACCTTGTGGTTGTCAGCAGTATCTGTTTTCACAGCAAAATTCTATGGGGTTTGTGGTTGTACTTTCTTTCCTTTCACTTTCTTTCTCATGATTTTATTGGGACAGGGGTGCATTAGTCTTTTTGCAATTGCCTACGTGTTTGAATAGCACACAGATTCTGTCCTTTCCTCATGCCTGCCTGCTATCCGTTCTTCCACTCTTCTATAATTTAGACATGTTGTCTAATAACTTTTAGAAAACTAACTGACTGATGTAAAGAAAACTGACACGCTGGTTCTGTCACTGTAACCGAAGTTTAACTGTTATTTAAAAAATACAATGTGACAAAGTAAAACATTAAATCAGTAAATGAAACAACAAAGAAAATAAATTGGATGGATATTCTACATGTTCTGACATTCTAGAACAGAAAGGAAGGAGTGAGAAAAAGAAAGAAAAAAACCCTAAAACTTGGTATGTTATAATTACAGTCATCTCTGATGTCCATGAAGATATTAATAAACAAAAATGTATAGTTTCTCAACAGAAGGATTGTAATTTATTGGGCAGGAGGAGAACTCTGTGCCCATGTTCTTTGTCTGTATAATCACTGAAAAGGAGAGAAATACACAGAGATGTTTTTCAAAAGAAACAGAAAAGATTATATGAAATGCATTCTCAGTATCTTGTACAGCACTGCAACACATATCTGAAGAAAAATAGTGGAAGTAAACTTTGTTAGTAGTAGTTTTGAATTGTTATTTGGTGTGACATTGAACCTAATATCAAATTAAAATAGAAAAAGTTAGACAAGATATATCCTGAGGGGAAGTTCTTTTTCTTACTTCCCAATCATCTGAAATTCTTTCTCAACAATCCTCTGTCTAATAATTCATGCAATACCCACCTGTGTATGCCAGGGAAGGAAAAAAAAAAAGTGAGAGAAGCTGAAAAAATCATAAAAGGGCATCATCACAGCCTTCAGTAGAACAAACTTGACTGGCTGTTTCAAGGTGACTGACATTACTTCAGCTGGTGGTCATAAAAGTGATATACCTAGAGAATCAACCATCTGCAAAGGCTTGAAATAGGAAGAGTTCATCCCCTGAACGGTTTTTGACTTTGTATGTAGATTTTAGCAAACCTCTGCAGAAGCTAAATTTATGGCTGCAGCTGACCCTGGTGCCCAAACTCCTCACAACAGGGAATTATCTTTTTTTTTTCCATCTTGAATCTTTTTCTGGATCCTCCTCTGTCAGTTAGCAGACTGTAATATGCAATTCCCCATGGTCTGTCTCTGACTTCTGATTATTAGTGTTGGAGACCTCGGTTCCCAAAAAGATGAACAAACGGGTACTGGCTGCAGTGGTGAAATACAGACAAACAATAAAAAGTCTTTTCTCATCTTTTACCTTCTCACTCCATGCTCATTGCTTCAGAAAGCAGCTCCATGCAATCCAATTCAAAAGGAAGGAAGAAAAGAAATTAAAAAAAAAACCAACACCAAAACCAAGCTTAAATTGTGTGTCTTGTCTTCATTAAAATGTTCCTGAATATTTCCACCGATTTACAAGAAAGGCACAATCTTTCCTCTGCAGTTTGGCAACTGAGCTCCAATCTGGGAGAAGTATATAACCAACAGAGCTGTGGTGAGATGCTACTGAATGGCCCTCTTTGATTGTAAGCATGAGACCTTAGTGATTAGATTGATCATTGGATCAGAAATTCTGAATTTTCAAAGTTTTCAACTTTTTTTTTAATAAAAAATTGTTGCTTCTCTGAAGCAGAAACTTTATTTATCACAGATCTATGGTATGGGCTGAGTGATGGAAGAGGAAACTTGTTCCAAGATAAAATATGCATATTTTTTATACTATCTTATCACCTTGTACTCCAAGAAAAAATAGACAAAAACAAAAAAAAAATCAACAAAAAAACCCACTCTACAAGTCTTTATAGTCTACCTTTCCAGTCCATTAACATGAATATTTGCATGTGCACGACTGCACACACAAGCATATTCCTCTAACTGAAGCGACACAAAAAAATTGAAGGAACACAGGAAATCTAGACTAGAGCTCTTATGAGCCAGAGCAGTTGTCTCCTACCTCTCTTAAAAACTTTAAATATGAGTGTTGTCCATCAGTAAATCTTAAGTTTTACTGTTGCAATCTTACCAGTAGTTTAATAATCACTTTATTTGCTCTATGAAAAATATTGGGTGGATTCTGAGTTCAGATTTTGGTATTCCTCCTGACTTTATAGGAATTCCCCCATGAAATAGTTTTTGCTCCCTATATTTTCTGTTGTCAAAGCAAATAAAAACTTGTGGTAACTGAAATGCATTTTTTGTCTTCAATGATTGGGCCAAGAGAATAATAAACCCTGTGGGAGTTTTTTGTGTCACTAAAAGTTTATAGATTGTGTCTAATAATAAAGCTACTATTATTGCTCTTAATGCTAAAATTCTATAGCGTGCCTAACTTCTCAAAAGAATCATCCTGAAAAACGAGCCTTACCTTCTATTCTATGTCATCTTCCCTCGTTACTTAAAATAAATTACTGGACTCCATCATTTATGGCTGATTACTGCCTGATCTTCAGTTCCTAACAATCATGCTGCACTTTTTGAAAATTTTTCTGCCTTGAAAATGGGAGCAATCATAATCCTTGCTATGTCCACCTCATATGTGCATGAATCTGAAGGGTAATGAATGTTTCACCCTTGCCTCCTACTCCAGCTTTTCTTTATGGCTGATGATCTTATTTAGATCTCACATGACTAACTTCTAGTTTGATGATATTTTTTTCTAAAATTACCTTTACTGTTGGAAGATAAATTTGATAAAATAATGAAATTAAAGTGCTCTTCTTATTTTTAAATCCATATTTTAATTATTTTCTAAATATTACTGGTTAAATACAGTCTAAAAATAAAGTGATATTTGTAAATATTTATTAATTGTTTTTGTAATTTTAGATACTTTCAAAAAAATTTGTAGCCCTTATGCAACTTAAATTTTGTTTGCCTAGTTTAATCTACTGCATTCTATTCCCTGAGTATTTTTTGGCTCTTTCATCTTCTCATTAAAACAATTTATTGTCTTTGTCGCATATCACATTGATGAAGACAAGTATTTATTGAACACGTAATGCTATACATATTATATAGCTACCTGTCTTTTAGTGGTATTTACAGCTGCACTACTAATTTCTATTAAACGATTATCTATAAAATTCCATTTAGAATAGCTACTTATTATGATGGATGCACTTCTGCCATCCAGGGGTGGGAAAGAATTGATATACGGAAAAAAACTGTCCAAAAGTATCAATGTTAGAGCATGAGTGTGGGCATACTTGATTTGCTTCATCTCTTTGGGTATATTTAAATATTTGGTAACCTGCCATTCCAGAAGTGGTATGGAGCAATTTTGTGGAAAAAATAACTAGTGAATTTACACCAAGTTCATTTTCTTGTTAGTTACTTCCAGAAGAAATGATCAGAATATAGGCTGGATAAAAGAAAAATGAATATTACTTCAGTTTATCTTGGTAGTCTTCCCCCAATACAGTGAGTTTATGTGCAGGAATGTGTATGTTTATCAGATTATTCCAGACTCTATATCATTGATCACTTCCAAGGAAACCAGTATGCTACATAGAATTCAAGAGTTTAATACTGGAAGTGATTTACATTCAATTTCTGTAATATAAGATGACAGAATCAACAACATCCTGTTCAAGTTACTGTCATCTCTACTGACTTCTTGATCAGACTCTTAAAGTAATGCTTAATTTCTTGAGGCAACATGCAATAAATCAGTGAAAATAAATTCAGTCAGAATTAAGCAAGGCCTGAATTTGAACATCTGATCCTAAATTTGGCCACAAAGAATGCTGTATTTTCTTTCCATCATATGTTTCTGCTGCTAAGGCTAACATACATACTGGCAGATAAGGAGGATAGTAAACAGCAAATTCTTGATTTTTTTATTTTATTTATTTGTGGGGTGTTTTTGACACAGCTGGTAACATCATGGTTTTCCATTACCTGCATATGTAAAAAAATTCTCCAGTAGTTGCTTATACTTTATCAAGGAAATATTCCAGGAACATCTTTGAAAAGTCATGTCAAGCTAGACTATTTGGAATAATCTATAATGAACTATACACTCTACAGTTATTAGATAATATCAAGGCCAAACAAATTAAACAATCCAATGTCAGGGGTGTTGGAACTAGACGCTCCTAAAGGTGCCTTCCAACCTCAAAAGATCTATGATTCTATGAAGGCTAAACTGTCAGCGAGCACAAACTTCTAGCATTTTTTTTTTAAATATTTTTTAACATGCTGTTATTACAGAGTTAAAGTAAATTAATTTGGTTTAATTTATCTAAAAGTCACACTCTGAAGATATATGTTTTAATCTCTCAGTTAAAGGATATTGCATAGTAGAAGGAAGTAATTGCTTTCCATGGAGGAAAATAATAAGAATGATGGGCAAAGATTCTGGATAGCTGTGAGCTCCCAGTGTGCCAAGTGGAGCAAAAAAACCCAAACTCGCAAAACTTATTTTTTTAAAGGCTGGAGGAATTTACTTTGAGGTGTCTGTCAAAGTATCTGGACCAGGAGAAGGAACAAGTGGGAAACAGTGTTTTGTTCTCTTTGGAAAGGAAATGATACAGATAAGAGGGAGAGAAGGTTAGAGAGAGGAAGGAAGAGACTGAGACAATGAGAAAAAGGAAAAGAGGATGAGAGAGAAAGGAAAAAGGAGGAAGAGGTGAAAAGGGAAAACAGAAGAGGCCAAGAAGAGTAAGGGAGAGAGGGAGGAAGAGGAAAGAGGGGAGAGAGGAAGGGAGAGAAAAAGGTAAAGGAAGAGATGAGGAAAAAAGCATGAATGTTCTTCAAGAAATTGAACAACCAATGGTATTCTGTCATCTCAGCCCCACTGCCAAAGCAGATTGGTTCCTAATACTTTTGAATACATTGCTCATCCTTCAGTCCTTTAAAAATGACTCCAGGGATAAAAAGGTGTTCACTCGTAGTGTATCGAGAGATTTGTACCCTATGGAAAGCATCCTTAAAGATCTGCCAGTTCTGTTCTGCTCTCTTGTTACTGAGGGCAGTTTCATAGAGATTCCTATTGACTAACTCCATGAAGAGCTGCGATTTTACTTTCCTAAATGTCGGGGTCCTGATTTTATTCTTTTTCAGACTCATATCCCTCAGGACTGTGAATGTGATCAGCACATGATCACTGCAGCACAGACTGCCTCGAATCTTGATATCTTCCGTTTGCTCATTCATGTTGGTGACCAACAGGTTGAGTCACACATCCCCTCTAGTTGATTTGTCTTTCTTGACAATTTCTTTCAGTTGAATCTTGTCCTATAGTCTACCCTCACTAGACTAGTCCTTAGAAATATCGTTATGTGCTATTTATTTTTAATATCTTCATAACATTTTACAGTCTCCTCACTTTTCCACTTATTGATACATAATTAAACCTTAGAAAATATATTCATTTTTCACTAACTTTTGGCAATTTCTATAATGCCTCTGCTGATGCAATACTACTTGTAGTCATTTGACCCTGGCAGGTGGCCAAGGTACACACACAGCTGTTCTATCACCCCCCTTTCTCAGCTAGACAGGGGAGAAAATGTGACAAAGGGCCAGTGGTTTCAGATAAGGACAGGAAGATCACTTGCAGCTACCGTCCCGAGCAAAACAGACCTAATTTTTGGGAAATAAGTTATATTTATTTATTATTCAAAATCAGAGATGAGTAATGAGAAATAAAGGCAGATCTTAAAATAATGCCTTCCCTCCACTCCTCCCTTCTTTCTGGGCCTGATATCAATCTCAATTTATCCACTTCCTCCCTTTTAGTGGCACAAGGGAACAGGGATGGAGGTTGTAGTGAGTTCATCCGATATCATCTCCACCACTCCTTCTTTCTCTGGGAAAGCACTCGTCCTTCTACCCCTGGGCCATTGTGGTGTCCCTCTCATGGGAGACATTCTTCACACACCTTTCTCTGACATGAGTTCTCTCTCGAGACAGCTGTTGACAAATTACCCCAACATGAGTCTCTCCATGGGATGCAGTCCTTCAGGGGGAATTGCTCCAGCACAAGTCTCCCGTGGCATCACAAAAGTCTTGTCAGCCAAACTGCTCTGGCATGGGCTTCCCACAGGAATACAGCCCCCTTCAGGCATCCACCCAATCCAGCGTGGGGTCCTCTATAGACCGCAGGTAAACAGTAAACCCTGTCACCTCCATAGGCTGCAGGGGTAGAGCCTGGCTCACCATGCTCTTCAACACAGCCCAGGGGAAAATTTGCTCTGGTACCTGAAGCACATCCTCCCTCTTCTTCACTGACCTTGGTGTCTTCACATATTCTCACTTCTCTCTGCCAATTGTTGCGTGACACAGTTTTTTCCCCGAATCTCAAATACGTTTTCACAGAGGCATTCCTATCCTATGATTACTGATAGACTCAGCCTTGGCCAGTGGAGGGTCCCTCTTTGGAGCTGGCTGGCATTGGCTCTATCAGTCCTAGGGGAAGTTTCTAACAGCTTCTTGCAAAAGCCACTCCTACAGCCCCTCTGCCACTGAAATCTGGCCAGGCAAACCCAACACAGGAAGGGTTCAATGCAAGTTCCTGAGGACAAAAATGTCTCTCTTTTGGCCACAGAAATTAACTCTTTCACACATGACCCTTTTAAACTGTTCAGTGAGTCCTTGTATCATTCAGCGCACACAATACTTGCAGCTGGAAGGTTTGTAAGTAGCTTCCACTAATAGCTGGTTCCAACTGTGTAATTTCAGGTTTTCTATTTTGCATAGAGAAATTATTTATTTTTTCTTTGTAGAAGTGACATTCTGAGGTATATTGGTTAAATGAATTTTCTGACAGTAATATCCTAATAAAAAATAGCTATACATCTATTATACATGGAAATGAAAATGTTTCCATCTCAAGTACATGTGACTACTTATTCTCACTTCCAAGTCCAGAGATTCTTTAATTAGCACTCTGTTACAGTAGATCGAGAGCATTCTGTTGTTCAAAGTGCTGGCTAGATCTTCAATCCTGAAGATGAAGATACATTTCTCTTTTTGATCCAGAGGCCTCTTCTCAGTTTTGAATAGTCTTCTTGAATCTTTTTGTTAAATTGAAGGTTTCACTGTTCTGCAGAGAACATCAGACCTCTACACACCAAGAGAGAGAAGGATTGTCAACATGTGTAGGTATCCAGCTGCTCTATACTGTCAGAACTTGGCCAATCAGGCTTTGAGAGAACAGAATTCCTCCATTTTTATTACAGACATATATAGATATTAGTCCCTTTTCAGATCTAGTGACAGCAACTCTTGCATTAATTTATCTTTTTTACATGCTTTTTAGTTTTTATAAAAATCTCCAACAGAGAACTTTTACATCAACACAACATTAAAAAGACAGGGGGCTCAACTGTATTTTAATGACTTACAAATTTATAAATAACAACAATTGAATTAATGTGCAGTCAAATGGAAAACTCATTTCCAGACTAATGGAAGAGGTCTTTTAAAGCAAATCTTGCATAAGTCCTATATTGTCTTTGTGTAAGGTGCCCAGTACACCACTCCTGAGTTTTTTTGGTGTTCATTGGAATTAAACTAAGATATATTTGGTCCTTAAGCAGAAGAGCTGTTGGTACATGGATAGTTTTTCAGTTCATAGTCGACGTAAATATGTCCTAATCCAAAATAAATCCTGTTAAAAAAAATGTGACACAAACCAATGAAATAGAATACGTTTTAAGCAACAAGTTTCTACAAAATACTGAGGGTTATTCTACTATAAAATTTATTAAAGAGCCAGAAATGTAAAGACCACTGGGAAGCACTCAGAATTTAGTACATGGGTAGAAGGTGGCTACCCTCGAAAGAAATACTTCAGGGATGATGTAGCTGAAGCTGATTTCCTTTTTTTTGCCTGAATTTGTTTAAAGAATTCAGCACATATCATTCATGCATATGTATTTTCCAACATTCACTATTCTTCTTTTTTTTCCTTGAGTGCTGCTCAGGAACATAAAGCATTGCTTTCCTGTCCCCCACACCAATCTGTCTACTCTGTCACCTATAGTCCTGCATACTCTCCACAAAATATTTCTTTGCTGAGACTGCTTTTTACACTCCATTACTTCTCACAGGGATGAAGCCCAATGATAAACCTTGGACATCTTCCTAATTCTTTTTTTCAAAGTTAGCTGGAACTTCGCTGCTTTTCTTGGAGAGATGGTGTTAAAAAAGGCCAAGTCGTATGCAGTGATATATTGACACAAAAAGAAACTAAATAAAAGGATATTAATTGTGTTAGTTTTTAAATGTATGTCTTGCTAGCCATCTTTTTGACAAGCATATTAAATATACTTGGAAAAACAACGTTTAACAAAACTATTACAGAACGTTAATTGTAGACTGAATTTTATTATTTTAAATATATTCTTGCAGAAAAAGTATCAGTAAGATGAACATGAAATAGAAACAAGGTTAAAAAAGAAAGAGGCAGTTCTTTACTGATCTTTGAAAGTGACCTGATATGGGTCAGCATAGTATGGACCACCCCATACCAACTGCAAGATGGAGATATGTGGAAAACATTGCTTCATTAGATACAATGTGAACATGGAGTGAGACTGAGCTCAGCTTTACAGTTCCTGGGATTTTCCCATTTGAGAGTTGTTCCACAGAAATACCTTTTACAGAATTACAGAATCAAGGAATCATGGAATCACAGAATCACGGAATCACAGAATCACAGAATCACAGAATCGTAGCTGTTGGAAAGGACATCTGAAGATCATCTAGTCCACTCTGCCTGTCAGAGCAGGATCATCCAAAGCAGAAACATGTCCAGGTCTCCAAATCTCTTTGGACAGCCTATTCCATGCTCTGCTACACTTAAAGTAAAGTTATATTTCCTTATGCTTAGGTTGAACCTCCTGTTTTCCAGTTTGCAACCATTGTCCTTTGTCCTGTTACCAGACACCACTGAAAAGAGCCTGGCCCCATCCTCCTGAAACCTGCTCATTAGGCATTTAGAAGCATTGGTAAGATCTCCCCTCAGTCTCCTCTTCTCCAGACCAAACAGACCCAGCTCTCTCAGCCTTCTTTGTATGGTAGATGCTCCTGTCTCGTAATCATCTTAGTGATTCTGCACTGGACTCTGTCCTGTAGTTCCTTGTCCTTGAACCGAGGAGTCCAGAACTGGACACAATACTCCAGATGAGGTCAGAGCAGGAAGAGTAGAGCGGAAGGATGACCTCCCTTAACCTGCTGGCCATGCTCTTCTTAATGCTTCCTAGGATGCCATTGGCCTTTTTGGCCACAAGGACATACTGCTGGCTCATGGTCAGCCTGTTGTCCACGAGGATTCCCAGATCTTTCTTCCCAGAGCTGCTCTGCTGTGGGTCAGCCCCCAATCTGTACTGATAAATGAGGTTGTTCTTCCCTAGATGCAGTAATTCAGGCTTGTTCTTGATGAATTCCATTAGATTCCTCTCTGGCCAGCTCTCCAGCCTGTCTAAGTCTTGCACAGCCTTCTGTGTCGGTCACTTTTCCCAGTTTTGTATCATCAACAAACTTGCTGAGGGCACACTCTGTTCCTTCATCCAGGTCATTGATGAATATATTGAATAAAGACGAACCCAGTACCAAGTCCTGAGGGACAACACTACTCACAGGCATCCAGCTAGACTCTGCCCCACAGAAAACAACCCTCTGAGCCCTGATCTTCAGCCAATTCTCCACCTATCTCAGTGTCCAATCATCCAGTTCACATTCCTTAAATTTGTCTGTGAGGATGCTGTGAGAGACACTGTCAAAAGCCTTGCTGAAGTCAAGGTAGACTACATCCACTTTCAGCATCTCATACTCAGAACAGTGTAAAATATTCTGAAATATGTAAATCAGTCCTCTCAAAAATTTCTCTTTCTCATCTGAAGAGTTTGAGATTCCTATTCCAAGGCTGACCTTCAAAATAAATTAAAATGAACTGAATGGGGAAGGCAAGAGGCAAAATACAATTTTCTCATATCAAAATGTTAGTCCAAAATATAAATATCAATACTCTTGGATATCAGGAGCATAGATTTCATTTGAGATTCCAAGACCATCTGAAAGAGCAACTACTATCTATAGACAAATAATTTGGGACACCTAGAAAACAAATATGAAAACACCTGTGCATTTATTGGCTGAATTTAAATTTTGTCTGGACATAGAATAATATACCCGTAATCCCAAAACTGGGGAGAAAATAACCCTGGCTAAGAAAGTTTACTGATTTACTTTCCACAATTCTTATATTTGTTAATATTACAGTGTTTCAGAATAGATAATTAATGTTTGCATTCCAGTTCTGTCACTAGAACTAGAAGCGTTTCAACAAAATCAGTGCCTATATTCCTTCTAATTTGTTAAAAGTAAATAAGTAAATCTTACTTACAAGATAAATCCTAGCATGTTTTCTATGCTGGTTCAGTAGCTACATTTCCCAGTGAAATAAATGAAATTGTAGGCGCAAGTTAAACATTCAATAACTGGTAGGATTTCTCAGTATATTTCAGATTCTGTATTATGTTTTATATTGATGTTATTTTTAATTTGATTGTTAATGGATGATTATAAATTTGAGTGATTTTTCTGCTCTTCTATCTCCAAAGTAATATTCCTTACAGTATTTAAAACATAAGATCCATGTAAAAAAAAAAACCAAACAAAAAACTATTTGTCTCTGTTTGTTAATGTTATACTTTGCGTTGATTGATAAAGTGAAAATCTACCAGACTTAGTCACTAAGAAGTGGGACACAATGCCATGCAATCAATATGAGCCGGTTAAATCTTTACCCATTCTAAAAAAAGAAAAAAATAGAAGTTTTGTTGCACTTATCTTATCTAGGTCAGAATGCATGCATTGCACACTGCCTGCCTCAGACTTGGTAGCGCACATAGAATCGTAAAAAAGTGGTTGGACATCACCAGCTGATCATGATATGATCGCAAAACATACCTGCTACTCCGATTTGATCACAAACAAAAACTGTTTAAATACTGTATCAGACAATGAGCATTATGCATACGTGTCCTTAGCATTTTATTTTGTTCAGATGTAATCTATGTGTTTCTGGTAATTTGCAGTTCTTTGTGTCTTTACAAGTAGGATATCAGCTTTTAAGTTTCATTCGAGTTTGATAAAACAAAATGAAGAATGAAATCCAGTTTTTACCTGAATATTTATAGCACTGTTTTGAACATCTTCTAAAAAAAAAAGATATTTAATAAAAGATAGATGAAAAGGCAGTTAAAATTCATCTGCAAGTAACAGCTAAAGAAAATGTGATTAATTGTAGACGAATTTTATCATTGGACAGATTTTTCAGGTTAAGGACCACAAGATTCAGTTTTGTATACATAATATCTGAAGGACAGAGGGCTTAGACGTCTAATTTTCATCAGTACTCCAAAAACCCCAAGATATAGAAAAAAATAATAATACATATGCTTAAGGGAAATATAATTATTTATTAATCTTTTTTTCTGCTTAGCTCATAATTGATTTTTTATTATTTTATTTTTTAAATAATATTTTTAACTTTTCATCTAATTGTGGCTTTTTTCTTTATTTGTCCTCCATAAATGGAGCTACGCAGAAGAACTCTGTTGCAGGAGGTGCAGATCACACTGTGGTAATACAAAGACTTTCAGTTCCAATCTCTAGACATTAGGGGTTTGTACAACAGTCAAGCCATGTAAAGTACAAACCAACTGACCCAAGAGTTTAACATATGCAGGAACCATCAAACTGAGCTGTGCAACTGAATCACAGAAGTAAGTTTCACGCTCAAAGTCGTATCTTAAGAAATGCATTTTGGTAAGAAATTCCATTTTTTTAAGTTCAGCATATTTTTAAGTGTTTTGCTAACTGGATCAAGACAGATCATAAGCCTTTTCATTTTGTTTGCTTCACATTACTGTGCTTCAGGAAAAAAAATGCACCTTTTTATTGCTCTGCTTTTTTTTTTTTCATGTAGAATAAATATTTTCTCGCCAAAAGTTCATCTTTTATATAGAGAAGGACTATATAATGCTTGAAATAAGAAATTGGTTGAAAGATCTTCAAATTATGTAAATAATAGCATTCACAGAAATCTTTCTTCTAATGTTGCTAGTAAGTAGATACCCTCCGGTACTTAGGTAGAGAAATGGGTGAGGGTATATTAACAGAACAAACCATTTCTCTAGTACCACAGATAAAATTTCTTATGTGTGGAAAAATAAATAAGAGCAAATAAAAGAACGTTAAACCTTTCCCTGCTCCTCACTTTATTATTTATAAAAAAACACTTTTTGCAAAAATTATTCTTATTCTCACATAAAGAAGACTGTTTATGAAATTGCCAAGGTCATGAACATATTTGTTTACCTCATATCTACCTGTCAGTCACTTAGATAATTTCAACAGCTCTTATGGTTTATGAAGTACCTTAGGAGACCAGATTTAAAGTATAACAAGTACAGGTACCATAATAGATGAGGAGGCCATACAAATACACTAGCTAGGCATAAGGAATCACAGGTAATATAGCATAATGTAGGAGGGTTGTGCTCTGATATTGAATCTGCGGTTGCTGTGGAAACTCGTATCTCACCAACACACTGTGCATAGAAAGCTCCCACAGGAACAGTTTAGCCATTTATTTTCTATAGCCTGTTTTAACCTTTGACTTTGTGTCTGAAGGATCCTTGCTAGATTTACAACTTTGTCCTCTACAGCAAGTGACCTACAGGATAACAGAAGAACAGTTAATAACATCAATTCAGCAGTGTGAATATCATTCCAACCTTCTTGCTACTATAGCTTCCAGGCACATGGAGTAATGCCTGATAAAAAGAAAAAAAAAAAAAAAGAAAAAGAAAAACTCTTAGTACTTTGGTTTGCAGACTTGAAAAATAACTTTACCTGGTACAGAAATATAATTCTGTCTTCAGTTCTACAGATGTAGGAGATTTGGATTTTAAAGGACTAAAATCTAAAAAGATTTGTATTAAGGATTGCTCTCACTGTTTGAATGGGAAACCTCATAGAGAAACAAAATGAACATGGAATTATATTCATTAGCTTGTTTCATATATAATGTTGACATCACTAAACTTATAATGAATACCACAAAAGAAATAGAATCAATTCCAAGTTCTGAAAATGTTGATTCATTAATACACTTGACATGGTGATATCATTAAAAGTTTTAGGTTTATGACACCGGTGTCTCAGTTTGTAGTTTCATGAACGTGTATCATAGTATTGCTTTCCCTAAGGTATTGAAGTTAAATAATGTGAAACTAATCAAAACTAGGGAAAAAAAAAAGAAACACCTCACATAAGAGACTTTCTAAAAATGTCTTGGATAGCGCTTTGTAAAATCAGTAGAAAGAAGATTAGTGTACATTATTTTTGTGACACTGTCTGTGTTACATACTGTGATTATATTTCATGTTCTATTGAATATTGCAGCAGTGAAAATAAGTCTATCTTATGATACAACTTCAAAGAAATAAAAATAATATGAATTTTGTGTGATAGTCTCTTGTCAATTTTCATTTGCACTGACAAACTAACCCATACAAGTTAATACAGGATATGTAGATTTTTGTGTTTAACTATTCAGATTGATAGGGTAGGATTGAAAAAAATATTTCTAATGTCATGCATAATGATTAAAAAGTCTTTACCATCAATCCCTTCTGGCTTTATTGAAAGAGCTACAAAAGTGACACAGTGTCTTAATACAGAGTCAGATTTATTAGGGTTGAAATCTCTGTTCTGTTTCATTTAATTACTTTAGTCTGCAGAGAGAAGCTGGTGGCACAGATATCTCTTTCTCTGATACAGACCCCTGAACAACCATATTCTTTAACAGTGGGCCAAAAATCTGACTTAGACACAAAACTCAAAATAACCATATGGATCTGTAGAATTTTGGACCTTATCCTATTGCCATCATACTACTAACTGACTTCAGCAAAGGTGGAACTGAATAATATATCTCTCATATAAAAACATACTTTCAAACATATTAAATAGCTTCCTTTGGTAATGCACATCTCTTGAAGGAAGTTTTAAGTGAGCTAACAGGAGAAATAAAATTAAAAAAAAAAAGAAAATCTTTATCTTCATGTGTGGAAGAGTAGTGAAAAGCAATAGTCTAGTTTTTAATTCTTTATGTAATTATTTTAATATTATGCTTATTACATTTTGTTTTGATAATCTATTCACATTTCTATTTCCCATTGTTAATGTGCTGAATCCTCTATTTCAGCCTCAAGTGTCTTTGGTCATAATATATTAAGACACTTTTAGGTACAGTCCAGGAACAGAAAGTCAGAGTAACTAAGAGAATATGCAGCTTTGCCTTAGCCACAGCAAAATAAAATACAATACTTTGCAGGTCACCAAGGCAATAAATCTCAGAATTTCTTTGTCCAAGGAAATTCTTGTATTTCCCAACATCAATCCTTGGCACAGAAAACAATCTGCCGTTTTTATAGATTTAATTAATTTTAATTTTAATGTATTTTTGAATGTATGTCATATATTACTTCTACATTTAAAATAATAAAAAATAAAAAAAAATAAAAACATTACTGAAATGCTATCATTAACACTTCACACCAGTAATCTTACCAGTTATTAACTTTCACCTCAAAGGGCTCAAAATGATGGTTGCAGTCTGTGACCATTATAGTCTTTCCACAGTGCTACGGGAGTGGTTGGAAGGTCACAACACTATTCTTGTGCTGCTGTCTGACAGACACTGGGCACTGCATTTGAGGAGAAGGATGGTACTGTGCAAATATACATTCAAAAATATTTAGGAATTACTTTTACAGCTGAATGACTTTTCCCATATAGGTCCTGCTTTTGTCTCTCTCTGTGCCCATACACCTTCATTCATGAGAATATTCCTCAGCATTAGCAAGGGCCAGGATGAGAGATCTTTTGTAAACTAGAGGGGAAAGTCTTCTCCAGGCTGAACAATCCCCACTCCCTCAGCCTATCCTCATAGCAGAGGTGCTCTAGCCCCTGGATCATCTTGGTGGCTCCTCTGGACTTGTTCCAACAGATCTATGTCCTTCTTATGGTGGAGACACCAGAACTGGTCAAAGTATACGACACGGGGTCTCACAAGAGCAGAGTAAATGGAGAGAATCATCTCTTGTGATGTGCTGGCCACACTCCTTTTGATGTATCCCAGGATGCGGTTGGCCTTCTGGGCTTCATGAGTGCACTGATGGCTCAGGTTGACCTTCTCATCTATCAACCCCCTTAAGTCGCTCTCTTCAGGGCTACTCTCAACCCACTCTGTAGCCAGTATATATTTGTGCCTCAGATTGGCTCGACCGAGGTGAAGGACCTTGCATTTTGACTTGTTGAAGCTCATGCAGTTTGCACTGGCCCATTTCTCAAGCCTGTCAAGGTCCCTCTGGATGACATCTCTTCCCTCAAGTGAGTCCACGGCACCACACAGCTTAGTGTCGTCGGCAAATTGGCTTAGGGTGTGCTCGATGCTGTTGTCCACGTCGCCAACAAAGATGTTGAACAGCACTGGACCCAGAACAGACCCCTGAGGAACTCTGCTTGTCACTGGTCTCCACGTGGACATTGAACCATTGACCACAACTCTTTGAGTGCGACCTTCCAGCCAGTTCTTTATTCATCGAGTAGTCCATCCATAAAGCCTATGTCTCTTCATCCTAAAGACAAGGATGTCATGTGAGACAGTGTCAAATGCCTTGCACAAGTCCAGGTAAATAACATCAGTCATTTTTCCTATGTCAACCAGCGTTGTGGCTTTGTCACAGAAGGCCACCAAATTATTCAGGCACAATTTGCCCTTAGTGAAGTCATGTTGGCTGTCACCGAACACCTCGTTATTTTTCATGTGAAAGGACCATAAAGAGGTATGAAAAATTGATGTGGCAGGTGTTTCCTCCCCTCAGCTGAGCTGTTGCTAGGCAGATTTCAGGGAATCTGTGACCTAAGCTGGTCTGGACTTGTTTACACTCAGGAAGTTGGCCAGCAGCCAATGAGAAGCCAAGATGGCTATGATTGACCACAGTCTTCATTGACTAGTCTTTAAAGCGGGGTTCTTGCTGCGGCAGTTTTGGAGTTACCTCGTGATGGTTGGCCTGCTGAGGTTGTAAAGTCTCCCCCTTGGTCTAGGGGACCCCTAGCAAGGTCGAACAGGTGAGAACGGGAATCCCCGCCTGTTTAAGGTACCCCTAGTAAGGTTGACCAAGCAAGAACGGGAATCCCCTCTTGATTAAGGTACTCTTCACGAGGACAATCAAACAAGAATGGGAACTCCCGTTTGATTAAGATGAGTGTATTATAATCTGGATTATTATTCTTTTGTCAAGGGCTATTTTTCAGATATGGGCGCGCTACTCACCTCCTTCTTTACAGCAGACCAGCCCAAGAATGGAAGTGACTACCTCAGCAGAGCTGTAGAATGACTAAGTATCTTTGCCTCTGAACGTCATTTCATTATTACTCTATGTGGATATACTAACTTGTACAGAAATACTTTATGTTTTTCAAATATACTACTAAATTAGGTGAGGGAAAAACACCCTTGAGTTTACATTGATTTCTTAAGTAATATTCTGAATTAGAAATGTATATTTAAAATGCAGTAATTGAGAACTAACATATTGATTTTAATGTTATGTGTATTTCTCTTTGTGTCTTCAACATTATAACTTTAAAATTAAATTAAAAAATACTTTCTGCACTTCTCCATGTATATATTTTGTTTAAAATAAAACTTGCCAGTGAAGAAAATCAATGGATCTTTGAACAGACAAAGTTTCTTCCTAGTTATGCATCCTCTAGGGTTGAGGATCTGTTTTGAATTTTGTATATGTATTATACCAAAACATCAAAACATTGAAAGATTTCATACTAAGTTTCAGTATCTTGAATCTTTCTTCTGTGTGAAATCTTAGCTCTGTTACTTTCAGGAGTAAAGCTCTTGTCCTGGGTTTAGCTAAAAAGCCAGTTCTGTTCAGTGATTTTTACTTTCCATTCAGTCTCTTCTAAAAGGCTGCACTTTCTGAAGTTAGCAGCATGTTTTGCAGACAGTGTGTGCTACTGGAAGTGATAACACCTGATATTTACAGTTACTGCCTGGGACTGGGATGCAGAAAGGCTCTTGCTGATATTTATTCCTATAGTGACCAAGGCCACTGCTGGCTCTTGTGTGCCACGCTGGGGGTGCCAGGTAGTAAGAGGGGTGCCAGGTAGTAAGAGGGGTCACAAGGAAGTAAATGGTTGCACCTCCGAGGGGGGTAAGAGACAGGACAGGTGACCAACAAGAGTATTCCGTTCCATATATGTCATATTTAGTATAAATTATTTGATCATGAGAGTTTCAGCCCTTTTCTGCAA
>NW_009724416.1:0-10135 GCF_000703405.1 Apaloderma vittatum
TTCGCGGCTCCCAGACCTGCCTTTGCACTCGAGGCTTTCCGCCGTGGATGCCCTTGCTGGACGGGTGCGTTGGTGCCCGCCTGCTCCCGGCACGGAGGGGGCAGCCCCGCGTTCTGCGGTTCGCCCAAAGCCGCTGCCAGTGCCCTGCGCCTGTCACCGTGCGCCAAGGTGTGTCCCGCCTCCTCCTGCTACCTGGCGTTCCCCCTTTGACTTTTTTTTATTATTTTTCTCTTTTTTTACCCCCAGTTTGGCCGCCTGAGAGACAGTCCCTTGCCTTTAATCACCTTCCTCATCCTCCCAGCTCTGCCTAATTACGAAGTGTCCGTCCTGAGGAGGATGGATGTGATGCGCAGGGTGCCAGAGGTGTCCCACTGATTCGCCTCCTGCCGGGACTGTTTCAACACACCCTTTCCTTCATTACAGCTGCATATTGATCAGCAGCATTCACAGAACCACCCCGAATGTTTCTAGGACTTTCCTGTAATTAAGAAAGCTCTGTGGGATACAGGAGTTGCATTTCCCCCTTTCTGCCTGCATTAGTTTGCATTATTCAGGAGTGGACTTTATGTGCTATTATATCAGCCTTTCACTTGATTAAAGCTCCTTGAAGTCCTTTGCAGGCTTCTCTGAATTTGATTAAACAAAATCACTGTCTGCAAACAAGTCTTGCTGCTCGCATCCAGGTCTAGCGCATGAATGTGTAATCACGAAATGAGCAGCAGTATATGCAAAATTGTGTTTTAAATCTGCTGAGCAACTCTGAAACAAAGCAGGCAGTTTAGTTAACCAGAAATTAAACACCAAATTAAAATTCACAGTTTGCTCTGCGTCTTTCAGACAGGCACAGTTCTAAATGCAGAACAGTTAGGAAAAAGGAGGCAAACTACCTTGATTAAAGTCACTCAAGTCTTACTTCTTTCTGTGCATAACTAATCAACATGCCTCATTTCAAAGTTATTTGAATGGCAGGAGGAAGAGCTTCCACACTTCTTCCCTCTCCAGATGGTTTAGTTTAGCTGTAGATCTTTGAGATGTTGCTTGCAAATATAGTAAGTGAAAATTTGTCAAAGTGAACTACAGCCTCTAATTAAGCCCCTCAATAATCTTCAAATCTTCAGTTGGTTAAGATTGGCTGAACCTTGAGGCAACTTGGAAATGCTCTGGTTTGAGCAGCCTTCCCTTTTCTCCCTTCCCTTCTACCACGAGAGGTGCTTTTCCCAACAGGGACAGAGTATTTTTGTACCTCCCTGCTGGGAGTTTGTGGACGGAGTTTCTTCTGTAGACAGAGTGAGTGGGAAAGGGGGGTTAATTTAACTGCTGGGGTGCGAGTCCCTGGGCAGAGGTGGCAAGTGGGGCAGGTGGCACATTTGTTTGTCCCTTGTAAGGGCTTGGACCTTTGTGTTGCCCTGCCCGCTGGTGAATGCCAGAACACCTCGGGAGCAGCTGGAAGCGGGACCAGAGTCTCTGTTCATGAGTCACTGTGTTCTAGTGGTTGTGAACACACAGTCCTAGGTGTTAGGATACATGAGATAAGTCAGAATCTTTTTTTTTTTTTTTAAATCTTTATTTTTTTGTATTTTTTTTCCCTGTTCTCCTTCGGAACAACCATATTGCTCCACCATTTGTTTGTACATTCATGGGCACTTCTCATCTGAGAACGGAAACTCCGCTCAAGCAGCTGAGGATGCCAGGGTGAAACCCCCTGCTTGGTTTCCATCCAGTGCACTCAGTTCTGTTTCACGAAGAAAAGCTGCACCGTCTTCAGATGTTTCTTATTTCCTTTGAAAACTTATCTGCTCCTCCAGTGCGCAAGCTTCCATAGGGAGCTATTTAAGTTGGTCAGTAGTTTAAAGGACAGAGTTATAGCAGCTGTCGTAAGAAAGCGGGTATCGAGTTTCTCATCTGGAAACAAAAGTGCAGGCTGGTCCACCTGTTCCTCGGGGGAATGCTCTGCTCATGGAAATGGTATGTAGGAAAGAAAGGCACTGCACGGCCAATCACCCTCGGACAGGAGGAGAATCAGAAGTAAGGAATGTTTTTTTAGACGTAGGTAATGGATGGACTATTTAGGTAATGTTCAAAGTGACAGATACATTCCATGTGAAAAGATGGTAGGATGTTTTTGACTGTTAGGAAGAAATCATACTGCTGCATTGAGATAATTGATAATAGGGCGTAAATAGGAGTATTTAAGCTCTCTTTTCTTTGCCTTCTATTCTTCAGTTGGCTGGTTTGTTGAGAGTAGGGATTGTATTCTCCCCCTTTTGGACGGCATTCACCTCTGCTAGAGGGTTATCTCCTTGTTTTCTTCGTTGCTTTTTTGTCCCCCACCCCAAAAAAGCGTGGACTTACACAAACCTGTGAAGCTAAAGCGCATTTTGTGAAAGAAGTCACTAGAGGTATAAACCCAACACTCTTGCAGCGAGTGGGGAGGGAAAGATCCTGCTGGGGCCGGGGTCTCTCTGTGACCTGGAGGCCAGGAGGGGCTGGTGGGACCCACCCCAGCGTTGAGGCAGCAAAATAGGGTGAGATGGTCACCCCTTGGTAATAACTGGTCAGGATGGAAATTTTTGGAAGGGATAGCAGAGGGGTTGGGGAATCCTGACGTGCTGCTTCCCTGTCCCTTTGGCCCCGTGTCAGGAGCCACTGCACCTCCTTCACGTGCCGTTACGCGGCGCCGGGGTAGGCCCTCATTTGACTGCCGTTTATGGAAGCAGGTATGCTAAAATTAAAATCCCGGTGGATTTTAGTTGTGCGACACCCTATGTCGCAGTTGAAAAAGCGGTTAAAATAATTCCCGAGAAGCAATTATTGCAATTAAAATAGTTCTCGAGATTTGGTTATGTGACTTTCTGTAAAATAGCGCCAACTGAGTCTTTAACTGGTAAACGATTTTTAGTTTGCAACGTGCAATCATTAATACTCATAATTTCAGAATTTGACTTTTAGGTTCTACCTCAGATACCAGTGAGGAAGCGGTGATGTTTTAGGCACTCTCTTTAGAATCACACCAATTCAGGATACATCTCTGCAGTGCAATTTTTTTCCATGTTCTTCACAGGACCCAGCAAAACCTGTGGACATCATGGATTGATCCATCTGCTGAGGGCAGACCTTTAGTTTTTAAGTCAGTGCGGTGATATACTGAATCTGATGTAAAAACACCATTAAAAGCAAAGTGCTGTGTTTCCAGATTTTTATGTTAAGCTTTCTAGGGACCACAATGCGTTTTTTAAATGGTCAAAATACTAGTTATGGTGAGTGGTGGGTTTTTTTAATTTATTTGCTTGAGTTTTTTTACAAAAGGCATGGTGAGGCATTTATGAAAATATTGCTAGACTTCCTAAATTATAAAGTGCAGACATCTGAAGTATGAAGTGACTCCACCTGCCTCATTGCTCTTACTAACCAGTCCAAAATAATAATTAAAAGTATTTGCTCTCGGCAAGAATTTGCATTGCATTAGCTTTTCCCACTCCTCCTCAGAATGAACATTAAAGGCAAGGCCCAAAGCTTATGCTTTCACTGACTAAATTAGGTGAAATATTTTGTAAGACAGAACCATTTCGTGAGCAGGCTGCGTGCAAAGTGTGACTATTTCTATCCTCAGATGCCCCTGTTCTGCCTTCTTTTGCCCTCCTTGCTCTTCCTGCTGTCTGTCTGAAGTTACCTGCCCCCAGCCAGCCTTAGAGGCAGGAGCAGCAGCTCCGTACCGATCTGAGGAGCTACGCCCTCGGCGACAGAAGTCGCTGCGAGCCACCATCATCTCTAGGCTGAGCCCAGTAACCTTGAAGAACGCAAAGCATCTGAGAGACTTGATGGTGTTTCGGTTTGTTTCCCCTTTTCTGGCCAGCTTTAATAAACATTTCAGGATAGACAAGTTCCTGGGCTGCTTATAGCAGCTGGACCTCCCGAGCGGTGTGTTGAAAGCACCCGAAACTGTCAGCCGGGTTCGTGGGACATTCTGCTTTTCCCTGGGGTCTAGGAGTGCCGAGTGGAGGGTTTTTGGTGCAGCTCTTGCAGCTGGTTGGCAAGTCTTCTGCGAGCCCGTGCTGTCAGGACTCCAGGGCAAAGCCAAGGGAGGGGGACATTTCCTTCTCGTCCCCGGTCTCCAAAGTAGACAGTTCCCAGATATGCTTTTCCATATTACTCTGCTGAATGCGAATGCCCCCTCCTTAAAACCGTGGTGGGATGTAAGACGTGAATTAAGGACCTTGGATTTCTAGTGTGGCAGTTTCATGTTGCCCGTGGCCAGCCGAGCCTGTCCCTTCAGCCACCAGGAGGAGAGCAGCCTGTGAGCCCACAAACCATGTGGCTTCATAGCGGTCAGGGAGAGCAGGGCTTTCCCCTTGCCCTCACCACATCACGTGTGAGTTTTAGCGCAGTGAAAAGGGCTGAAGAAGGGCTCCTTGTTTAAGAGCAACCAAGTTTCATGCTTCCCTACAAGCCCAGAAATAGGAGCAGCTCCCACAGGAGCTTCCTCCTCGGGTGAATCATGCGGCGAGCATCACTCCGTGGAGAACCCCGGTGAGCGTGGGGACAGGTGGTCAGCACCTTCTCCCCGCAACCCAGGCATGTGGCTCAGCGGGGAAACCCTCGTCACCTTAATAAAAATGTGTGAGCTTTGTCTCTCTCGCCCTTTTTTCTCACTCATAAAGGGGATCATTTGGCTACAAGGTGGAGTTTTGAGTGTTCCGGAGTGTTCCTTGATTTACAGGTGGGCTATAGGGGTTCTGCACTGCCAGTGTGGGGGCAGTGGGGGAGCCAGGGCCCCGGTGCTGCCTCCATCCCTGCAACTTCTGCCCTCACCCCCAAGTTTCCTTTTGGGAACTCAGTCTGTTTCTTTCCTAGGTAAGCAGCTGATAATAATTGCCAATTAGCTACAGGGCTGTAGTACCATCAGGCTCTGGATATTCAGACCAACCGTGGAGTAGGTTAGAACAGCACTGTCAGTAAAATAAAAGAGTTAAGTATGCTTGAATTACTGTTGTTTTGTTGTTTTCCCCCCCCGCATTCATTTGTTTTCTTAAAAAGTGAAGTTAAGATATGGGAGAAGGTCATGAAATCAGAGAGTCTGGCTGATGGATAATTAAGAACCGACTGTACTTCTTAAGCTGAAGTTTAAAAAAAGTTCTTGGCAGCTATATAGGTGAACAGCTATTTTATTATTTAAACATTTTGCTTGGTTCAACGTGTCCAGGGTAGAGGCTTTCCGTGACGCAGCATCTGCTATGGAACAAGAGAAAGAAATCCTGCTAGAAATGATCCACAACATACAGAACAGCCAGGATATGAGGCATATCAGCGAAGGTGAGGATCCCTTTTTCTCGACTGTGTAAATCTCCATGAATGTCACTACTGTGTACATGAAAGCGCCTACTCAGTTCTGTCTAAGCGTGAGGAGGAATTTCTTTACTGTGAGAGTGACGGAGCACTGGCACAGGCTGCCCAGAGAGATGGTGGAGTCTCTGTCTCTGGAGACTTTCAAAGCCTACCTGGACACCACTCTGTGCAGCCTACTCTGGATCGTATCGTATCGTATCGTATCGTATCATATCATATCCTATCCTATCATATCATATCGTGTCATATCGTGTCATATCATATCATATCATAGAATCGCCTATCTGGTGGGGAAGTTGGACTAGATGATCTCCAGCGGTCCATTCTAAGCCCTAACACTCTGTGATTCTGTGATTTATTTTCAAAATCAAGGTTTATGTAGCTCAGCTGAGGGAGAGTAGTTGTTGGTGATGATTAAATATAGTTGAAAATCCAGCATTTTGATGGCTTTGGCTACTGGACAAGCATGAGTGCTACAAAGTGTAGAGCCTGCAAGAGCCTGGTGATTAAGACTGTTGTCATCCTTGTGTGATATATGGCTTTAAATATATTCCTTAAATTTGTATGCTTTATAGTACATCCTTCAAATAGCTGGTTTATTGGCTCTTCAAGAGCGTACATGTCAAACATGTTGTGTACATAGTTTAGGAAAAAGTAAGTTTTTAGAAAATAGGAAACCAGGTTTTCTCAAGTCCCCTAATTGTGTCTGGCAGTCTGAAATCAATTTTCTCTTCACGGCCTCTTGAGGTACTGTCTAAATCTCTTCCTCACAGTGGCACGCAAGGTCTTTAACATGCCAGTTCTGTTAATGAATCATATTTCCTGATAATACTGTATGCTTTCCTTTAATGTGACGCAGCAAGCATTGTGTCAGCAGCAAAAAATCATTGCTTACATTTTTAGTAGAGCTTAATGCCTCGTTTCAAATCAAAGGCGCCAGCTTCTGTGAAATTATGTAGGCCTTAGGCAAGTGCAAAAAACTAATTTCTGGCCCCTGGAAATCAGAGAATCACAGAATCATAGAATGTTCGGGGTTGAAAAGGACCTCTAAAGATCATCTAGTCCAACCCGCCTGCCAGAGCCTGCCCTAGGGCAGCCACACAGGAACACATCCAGGTGGGTTTTGAAAGTCTCCAGAGAAGGAGACTCCACAACCTCTCTGGGCAGCCTGTGCCAGTGCTCCGTCACCCTCACAGTGAAGAAATTTCTCCTCGTGTTGAGGTGGAACTTCCTGTGTTCTAGCTTATACACATTATTCCTTGTCCTGTTACTGGGCACCACCGAAAGGAGAGCGGCCCCTTCTTCTTGACACCCACCCCTCAGATATTTAAATACGTCAATAAGGTCGCCTCTCAGCCGTCTCCTTTCAAGGCTAAACAGCCCCAGCTCTCTCAGTCTCTCTTCGTAGGAGAGATGTTCAAGTCCCTTAATCATCCTCGTAGCTCTCTGTTGGACTCTCTCCAGTAGGTCTCCATCTCTCTTGAACTGGGGAGCCCAAAACCGAACACAATTGAAATCTTGTTGATTGTCACTTAAAATCCGCACTTTGTTTGTTGTAAAGTTTTGGCAGTTTGACTGTCTCGATGATGCCATTTGCACAGGAAGGTACTTGCCTGTAACCTAAAACGCTCTCTTGTTTTCGATTCAGGTGAGAGAGAAGAACTTAATTTGACCGCTAATCGTCTGATGGGCCGAACCCTCACTGTGGAGGTTTCCGTAGAAACCATCCGAAATGCCAAAAAACCCTACTGCATGCCACAAAGATGATCGATGAAATAGTCAATAAACTTCTAGACGATTTGGAAGATGCCAAAATCCGCTTAATGTCGCTTTACGGTGCGTGCACATCTGACGTGCCAGCGGGACCCATCGATCAGAAATTTCAGTCTGTGGTAATCGGATGTGCCATTGAGGATCAGAAGAAAATCAAAAGGCGACTAGAGACTCTGCTCAGAAACTTGGAAAATTCTGAAAAGTCAATCACGTTGTTGGAGCATCAGAAATCATCTGTTCGACAGTCTTGTAACAGCAAGGATTAAACTATCCTCCTGGCTGCTTCTGGCAAATCACAGGATGAGCAGTTCTCCAGAAAAAGCACACAGAAGCTAAGAGAAAAATTCTCTGTACAACACCACGCGTATATACGCATGCGTATGCACCGGAGTACCTCTGATCACAAGGTGCGAGCATTTAATGGGTCTTGGTAGCACTGGCAATTTTCTTTTGGCAATAAAGAATGCTATCAGTTCTCCTGTAGAGTTGGTACCGCTCTATTGCAAAATTGTAGTTGTGCTTCTGCCAAACTATCAGAAACCGTCAAAACCTAGCCTTTCTTCCATTCTCCCTCCCTTTTTTTGGTTTTTTTTTAACTGAAGTTCTTTTGTAATATCATGAGATTTCGGCTTTTCTCTGCTATACCCGTAGTGTGTGAACCAGACCTTTGGGGGCAAAAGAGAAATTGTGGCAATAAATCAAACCCATTAATAAACGGTATATGGTATTTTCTGAAACAACACATTCTCTTACTCATTCCCATTTATAATTTGAATAACTTGGCACTATTCGTGAGTAGATCTCGGGAGACAGACACCTTCAGTTTGTAACTGAGGGCATGAAAAGCAACACGTCCATCCCAAGGTCATAACCGAGGCTAGAAACAAGCTGCAGCTCTCGTGATAACACCCCTCCGTGCATGCCCGGTGAATCATCCTGCCTCCCAGCAGTCGGCTGTACTTTGAGGGTGCCGTGTATTTTTTTTAAAAAGTAACCTAAAGAGGAATTGTTTTATCAGCTGCTGCTCCTCAGATTCATTCTGCATCACCGTCATCTCTGAAGCCACAGAGCAAACTGCTTGAATTCTCAACTGGCAGATGCCATCTTTGTTTCTTGTGTGGGACGGTACTTTTTATATTTAGCTTTACTCGCTCTTTGGGGTTTTTCCTTTGTTGTTTTTTTTTTTTTGGTTGGTTGTTTTTTTTTCCTTTTACTCTCTCCCTGTAGTCTCTGCTCATCATCACCATGCTCTGTGGCTGTGGGTCAGGAGTTAGTGAGATTAATTCCATAACTCTACTTTAAAAATAACTGGTTTAGATCCTTGTGAACTTGAACAACTGAAGTAAAGCTTCTGGCTATTTTAACAGCATTAGGCCCCTTGACAATAACGTAGAACGTAGATTGTTCTCAGAAACCCTGCTGTGAAATAGTTATATAGAGCATAGCTTACTGATGCTTAGACTATTCCTTCAATACTTGGGGTTTTTTAAGGCCATTACAAGGTTATTCAGGCCAAAATCATTAAGGTGGTTTTGTTTTCTTTTTTTTGAGATCCTTCACATTGTAACAATAACTGAAACTTTTTATTTTTTACAGCACTTGTTCTCAAAGACAAAATTATTACAACCTACCTATCTACAGATGAGTTAATAGTGTAGATTAGACTTATTTTTGACCTAAGTTACTGTTTTATTTTTATAATTCTTTCTTCAATTTGCCTTCCACTTTCCTAGATCATGTGTTATCTGACCACAGGAGGTCTGCAATACAGCCATCACTACCCTCTTCTATGATTTGCATTCCAAAAAAGAGGAAAGTAGGCAAGAATGTGGACACACTTAAAAGGGAATTTACAGGAAGTGGAATACAGGACAGGTAGACTGGGAAGAATGCAAGGAAGTGGTCCAAGAAGCCAGGGACCAGGTTAGGAAAGCTAAAGCCCAGATAGAATTAAATCTAGCCAGGGACATCAGGAGTAACAAGAAAAACTTTTATAGGCATGTCAGTGCTAAAAGGAAAGCTAGGGAAGATGGGACCCCTTTCTGGAAGGGAACAAGGGAGCTGGTTGTGAAGGCTATGGAGGAGGCAGAGGTTCTCAATTGCTTGTTTGTCTCAGTCTTCACCGGCAGGGGCTCCAGCCGCACTGTCCAAGTTGTAGAAGACAAAGACAGGGGCTAGGAGAAGGAAAACCACCCACTGTAAGTAAAGATCAGGTTCAAGACCATTAAAAGAACCTGGAGGTGTACAAGTCCATGGGACCCGATGAGATCCATCCATGGGTCCTGAAGGAACTGGCAGATGAAGTTCCTAGGCCACTTTCCATTGTATTTCAGAGGTCATGACTGTCTGATGAAGTGCCTACTGACGGGAAAAGGGGAAACATCACCCGCATTTTCAAAAAAAGGAAAAAGGGAAGACCCTGACAGGCCAGTCAGTCTCACCTCTGTGCCTGGCAAGATCATGGAGGAGATACTTCTGAAGGTTCTGTTATGGCACATGGAAAATGTGGAGGTGATAGGTGGCAACCAACACAATGTCACCAAGGGAAAATCCTGCCTGACAAATCTGGTGGCTTTTTATGATGGAGTAACAGAACCAATTGATAAGGGAAGAGCAACTGATGTCATCTACCTGGACTTGTGCAAGGCCTTCGACACTGTCCCTCACAACATCCTGGTCTCCAAGTTGGAAAGACGTGGATTTGATGGATGGACCACTCGGTGGATAAGGAACTGGTTGGAAGATCACGCTCAAAGAGTTGTAGTCAGAGCTCAATGTCCAAGTGGAGACCAGTGACAAGTGGTATCCCTCAGGGATCAGTACTGGGACCAGTACTATTTAACATCTTTGTCAGCAACATGGACAGTGGCATCGAGTGCACCCTCAGCAAGTTTGCTGACAACACAAAGTTATGTGGTGCGGCTGACACGCTGGAGGGAAGGGATGTCATCCAGAGGGACCTTGACAGGCTTAAGAGATGGGCCCAGTCCAACCTCATGAAGATTAACAAGGCCAAGTG
>NW_009724417.1:0-10988 GCF_000703405.1 Apaloderma vittatum
TCAGGTTGCTCAAGGTCACATTCAGTCCATTATTGAACACCTTCCAGGATGGAGATTGAACAACCTCTGGGACAAATGTTCCTTTTCTCATTATTTTTTTAACCTATTTCTTAATAAAAATTCCCCATGTTCTCTGCCCTGGGCACTTCCAGAGACTAAGTATATCTGTGTCTGCACTGGAAAAGTAGTTGTAGAGATCTTCTCTCCTATGACACGTATTCTGAAATATTGCTTCCCCAAGATGACCAGGCCCACTTCTTTCTGACTTTCCTCACATGTCAGGTTTGTCAGGCCCCTAATCGATTTGGTGGCTATTATTGGACATACATCAGTATGATAATATTCCTCTTGAACCAGGGAGCCCCAACCTGGATGCAGGTGCTGGGGAGACCATCTGTGTCCAGGCCTGGAGTGGGAGAGATGGGGGCCTGCCAGACATGCTGAGGCGCTCCCAGTATTATTACACTGAGTTAAATGAAGGTTCCAAAATGGAGTGAAACAATCTTTGCTGGGGTGTGAAACAGGCAGCAGCAGAGCTTTACTTTGGAGGGGCAGGAAAAGGAGGGGTCAGGTGGCAAGAGCTGTGTTTCAGAGCCTCTTGACTTTTCCCTGGTCAGATCTCTAGCAGGTTGGTGCCATTACTGCTCAGCTGCACTCAGGCTCCTTCTGAACCTGGGATTCTACTGCTCTATGGAGTTCATGGACACAGCAACAGAGAGTCCCTGCCATTAGCAGCTCATGTTCTCATAAAGAGAGACTCACAAAGCCACACACACAGACCAGTGAAATCCATCTTGGAATTATATACAAGTTGGCACTCCCAAGTGCATTCATACAGTGTCATCTGCTTACAAAATCACACAAGAGGAGAACATACATGGAAACAGCATGAACCATGCACCATCCTTAAGACTCCTGGGGATGGGGCAGTGTTGGGCAGGACAGGGTCAAAACCAAGAGCACAATGCATACACCTGGCAGGGAAAAAATGGACCATCAGGGTGAGCTAAAGAGAGAGGAAAAGACAAGGTCATGACATGTCCTCATGCATGGGAGCCCATGGCATCAAGCTGAGGAATGGTGGAGTTTCTTTCTGAGAACAGCACTTCAAACAACTTCAGTTGACTGACCCAGGCTAATGTCATTACTCCAGACTCAACCAGCACTTGTGCTGAGTCTTCTGTCCACACTGCTGTATTCCTGCCTGAGAAATCCCGGCGCCTTTCATCCCAGTGCTCAGAAGAAGCCTTCATTAGGAAATAGTCATGGAACAAATCTAGAAATGAAAAGGCAGCATTGCAGGAAACAAAAACACAGTCCTTATCATCAGCTGTGCTGGTTTGCATTTAAGATGAGCTTGTCAGAAAATTGTTACCTCTGCCAAGGGTGCGGCCATGAAAGGCAGGTATAAAAGTCAGTCCAAGTCCCTGCTCTCTCATCCACTTCTCCTGCCTCCTTCTTCTAGGGAACAAGGTGAGTCTGAAACTCCTTCTCCTCCTCCTCTTTCAAAGTGAGATGTCTGCTTAATAGACCTCTCCGCTGATGTTGCTGTGTCCTTCTCTGGGGCTTGAGTCTTCTTTTCATGGAAGAGGGAAGCAGGGAGAAAGTCTGCTTAGGGAGACACTAGGAATTGTCCGAGGGGGCTTTTGGTTTATGAGTTAGATGGGATACTCCCTGGGTCAGGCTGCTCTTTACAGAATGATGAAGGCTGTGCATCTCGAATCATAGGTTTCAACTCCCCGGTCATTATTTGCTTTGGCCTCCTTGTTACTGTGTAACCAGGCTGCTCTTCACTTATGCTTGTGCTCTTCTTTCCCCCTGCCCTCTCTCTCAGGTGCACTTCCAGCCACAAGACATGTCCTGCTACAACCCGTGCCTGCCCTGTCGGCCCTGTGGCCCAACCCCGCTGGCGAACAGCTGCAATGAGCCCTGTGTGCGGCAGTGCCAGAGCTCCACCGTCGCCATCGAGCCTCCCGCTGTTGTGGTGACCCTGCCCGGCCCCATCCTCAGCTCCTTCCCACAGAACACCGTTGTGGGCTCCTCCACCTCCGCTGCTGTTGGCAGCATCCTGAGCTCCGTGGGGGCGGGTACGTGTTTGGCTTTGGCAGCCGCTACTATGGCAGAAGGTACCTCCGCTGACGAAGATGCCGGCAAAACTCCAAGGGGACACCTCAAAGAACTCAGAATGTGGTGTTGGGCAAAGGATCGAGATTTTGCATGTTTTTTCAGTATAGCTGAGTGGCTTTGCTTTCCTTTCCCTTTTCTTTGTTTGCTTTGGTTTCTCTTGGCAAGAAGGTTTTGTCACACCCACCCTAGTGCGGACCATCTGTCTCCTCTCCTCTTATGGAGCAGACAGATAGACATTATGGAGGAACTTCTCCATGGCCAAGGACAGCAGGCTCTTGGCTGCCCCCTATGGCTCTCCGAAATGCTGTTTTCCTCTTGCAGTTGTTTTGTTTCCTTCTTTTGACATATTAAAGTTCTGCTGCTTTCAGACCTGGTCTCCCTGTTGTCCTTTCCTCTGTGGAAATGTACCAAGCTATCAAAGGAGAAGTGTGTTGTTCTGGGGTGTGGGGGGATGAGGGCACAAGGAGATCCTTCTCCGTTCCCAGAGGAATGGGAGGTTGGAACAATCTGCATTAGCTCCTCTTCTGGGCACCATTCTCTGGAGTTGAGGAAGCCCTTCCTGGCTGCTCTGCCGCCAGTGACCATCAGGTCTTGCCTTGCTGCGTGTTGGCTCACACATCCCCAGCAGCCCCAAGAACTCCTGAGTAACGCTGTTCTTCCTGTTCTGGCTGGAACTGTGTTGGGGTGACAGGGTCCAGTTGTGGGACTCTTGGGATGGCCCATAGCAGGTATTCCACCTTCCTCTGCCCTCCTGCATCCAGTTTAGGGACCACGGCCAGCACACACCGGCAGGGAAAAGTCACCCATGCTGCTGGATGTGCTGGAAACTGGAGACAAGCCAGTGGGAGCTGTGGGCAGTCAGCACAGACATGAGGACTGTCCAATGGTGTCTTTCTGAGGGGAAGCAGGAAGGAGAACGTGAAGATCAGGAAGGATGAGGGTACTGAGGGCACTTCCCAAGAGAACTGTAGGTTAGCTCAGAGCTCTTGACTGCTTTCTTGATTCCTCCCCAAGAGTTTCTGTTCAGGAATTGGCTCCCAATCCTGAGGGAAAGGATTCCTTTGCGTGTAAATCTCATCCCTTCTGATCAGTGCAAATGTCTCTGGGCAGCTACCAGAGTCTCACATATATATGACAACTTTCCTGCATGAAAATTCAGATGTCTTGACAGAATTGTAGAAGGGGAAGGATGGAAATCCCCGCATCCATGTCTCCATCAGGAGGGAACTATGGATCATGAAGCCTATCTCAGAATGACTGAAGGGCAAAATCTTTATAAGCATGTTTGATGTGCATGTCTGAAATCCTTCTACCCTCATCATGGTATTAATAACCATCATCAACAGCAGCACAGTTGGATTTCCTAACCCTACTGCACTAAACCTTGTAACGTGCAAAGGTAACTATGGTCCTCTGCAGTGATGATACCATCTGAAATTTTCTTTGTAGGAGAGGGAGGATGGAATTTCTTCTGACAGACAGTTAAGCTGTAGCACTGTCAGAGCATTGCTACTGTCTCTTGGCCTGACCTCTAATTTGACTGTGCAGCTGAGGAGACCTTGGCAAGGTAGGAAATAGGCACAGGATCCATGTTGGGTTTACACTTCAAACTAAGGGGATCATTGCCAGAGGATGATCTGGTTTTATGATAATTTAATTCCAGTATGTGGAACGTAGGCACTGAGCTTGAGCTGTCTCAGATTATGCTTCCTATTTCACTGCTGTGGTCTGCTTCTGTAGCCCAAGTGTCTTCACCTACATGGGAGACCTCTTGAAAGAGTCCCTACGCAGAGAAGTTGTTGTTCTCTGCATCATCCTTACTCCCCTTCTGAGCCCCTTGATTTACATCAAAAGATACAAGCATGTAAAGTTTCATGGGTTGGTATTTTTTCGCATGAAGGAAACAACTCAGCCATTTGGTTGCAAGTGAGGAGCCTGTAGGCAGGTCCTGCTGGGTGCCAGTGATTGCACTGCCTGGGTGTCCTTGCCTGTATCTAGAAGAGCAGTAGGAAGTTCTTATGTGGACATCCTTTCTGTTTGATAGCAGAAATGATGAATAGAGCGCTTTTATTTTATGAAAAATCCACTTAAAGCTTGGCTGACCAAAACTGGGTAACCCTTTCTTGGTCAGGATCTGCAGGGCATGATGTGCCCTGGTTGGAGCCTCCTGTATGACAGCACACAGCTTAGGGCTCCTAGGAGCTGAAGGATGTAGGATTGTCTCTACTGCCTTAATTTGTTCTCTAATCTTATGCTGAGAAATGGCATTTTAAACAATATTATACAGAGACTGGGACATGCTGACACCTGCCTAACTACTAAAGCATGATTAGAAGCTATGGGTGTCCAGCAGACACATTTGCCTTTCAAGAACTCAGATTGGCAAGTAAAACAAGCAGCTGAATTCTGGTATAGCACCATAGATCATTAGCTTTTGGGAACAGCCATCCCCATGGGGCTGTGGTGGCTGCCCATAGAGTCACCCTGCCAGAGCAGTCAGAGGCTGTTGATGTGGGTTGGCTGTGCTGCCTCAGGGGTCCAAGCACAGGGACCTACCCAGGGAACTGTGGCCCAAGACCAGGAGAAGGGCAGCCTGTCCCCAAGGTGTGAGCTGTCCCCTGATGCTGGCAACAACCTGCTGACTGCAGCTGCCTGGCAGGATGTTGAGAAGGCACCAGAAGAACGTTGTGGGCAATATGAGACAACAGAGATGAGAAATGAGTCTGTATAAAATACAACAATCCAGTACTGCAAACTGCCAAAGGTATGTTTCCATGCAGGCAAAGACTTGTCTCCATGAAACAGAGCAGAAAAAACAGCTGAACTAGACTTGGTAGACATGACAAACCCTCACCTGGAGCTCTTAATCGCTGCTTCCCCTCACAGAATTCCATGCAGCAACAAGCACGAAGGGCTGGACACTGCCGTCCTCCAGCAATAGCAAAGCTCTTCCTTCTCTTCCACACCCCACAAGGCATCGCACAGTTCAGTGATCTCTGCACCACCACTGTGGTATAGAAGATGAGACAAGGGGGACAGGACCTCCCTGGGATTTTCAGCCATATCATCACTGCTATTCTATGCTTGCTCTCTTTCGTTTATCTGTCTGTGGTGGGTTGGCCTTGGCTGGCTGCAGGTGCCCACCAAGCTGCTCTATCACTTCCCCTCCATAACAGGACAGGGGGAGAAGACTATGTTGAAAAGCGGGTGTGTCAAGATCAGCACAGGGAAATTACTTACCAATTACTGTCATGGGCAAAGAAGAACGGACATGGGAACTTAGTTTAATTTATTGCCAATTAACTGCAAGAGAGTAGGATAGTGAAAAATAAAATGAAACTAAAAGCACTTTCCCATCACCCTCTCCCTTATTCCCAAGCTCAGCTTACTCTTTTCTTTCTCCATAGTGCAGGAGAATGGGAATGTGGGTTAGTTTATAACACTTCATCTCTGCCATTCCTTCCTTCTCATGTCCTTGTCCACTCCAGAATGGGCCTCTGTCCACTTGAGACAGTCCTTCACAGACGTCTGCAACACAGCCCCTTCCGATGGGTCACCACTCTTCAAGAATTGCTCCAGCACAGGTCTTTCAATGGGCTACAGCCCTTCAGTAAGAGAGTGCTCCAGTGTGGGTCCCTTGTGGGCTCCAAGTCCTACTAGAAAAACTTGCTTCTGAGTAGACTCCTCTCCAAGGGCCACAGTTTCTGCCTTCTCCAGCTTGGCTTCTCCACAAGCTACAGCTTCTTTCAGGGCATCTCCACCAGCTGCCACATGAGGTCCTCCATGGGCTGCAGGGTGCATATCTGCTCCATCGTCTTCCTCCATGGTGTTGCCAGAGAACAAATCATGTCATCCTTGTCTTCTCCACGGCTGCAGGGGAATGTCTGCTCTGGTGCCTGGACCACCTTCGTCTCCACCTTCCTCACTGACCTTTGTGTCTGAAGAATTTATTCGTTCACTTTTTCTCACTCTGCTTTCCTAGTTATTGCACACTTGTTTTTACCCTTTCTAAAATAGGTTATCACAGAGGTAATACCAATGTCTCTGATTGACTCAGCCTTGTTCAGCAGTGGGTCTATCTTGGAGCCAGCTGCTAGTGGCTCAGTTCAACATGAGGGCAGTTTCTGGCATCTTCTCACAGAAGTCATCCCTGCAGCACCTCCACTACCAACACCTTGTTAGGTAAACAATCCACACTGTCCTTCCTCTTGTGTTCTTACGTGCAGAAACTGATTTCCATATATGGTTTGAGCCAGCTGCCTGTGCCAACAACAAAGAACCATGTGGATGCTTGATCGCTCCTCCCCCCACCCACAATCCCCTTTAGGGATTGTGAGGGAGGGAAATTCAACAAAAAAAGGCTCAGGAGTTGAGATTATTACAGGGAGAGTTTGTTCACCACTTATAGTCACAGGAACAAAACAGAGCAGACTTGGGGAGAAAACATAAATGTAGTTTACCACCACCAGTTTTACTAGATACAAGAAGGATACTGAGAGGAATAAATAAATAAATGCAACCTGATTTAAATATAATTTCCTCCCTACTCATTCCTTCTTCCTGGCTACCTCCCCTGCTCCACTGGTGCTCCACTGAAGAATGCTGTAAGGTCTCCCCACTGGTGCAGGGAGGGAGTGGGTGGGCAGGGGATGGGGCCTGCAGTCTGTCCAGACATTACTCATTGTCCATGGCAATGCTTCCTTCTTATGCAGGAGGGCTCCTTGCAATCCTACTCTGCTGACACGTGGTGTCCAGCTCACAGGAGGCAACTCTCTCCCTCCATGTGACTCTTCCCACCAGTGTGACACTCTCCTTGGAGTTGCAGCTCACTTTGAGCACGTCTTCTGCTCCCTCATGGTCTATCTTTCCCCTGACATGGGATCCTCCATGTAACACTGCATCCTGGATGTTTCGCTGCTGTTGAAATCCTCAGCTGGCAAGCAATCATCTCGCTTCCATCTCACTCACCATGGTACTCCAGGGAAATGCTCTGCTCTGATGCCTTTCTCCTTCCCACTTCCTCATCAACTGCATCTTTTTGCACTCCTCTCAGCTCCCTTTCCTCCAAACAGAAAAACTCTGCAACACAGAAGACAGGACACAAAGACCAAGAGAGAAAGAGACACTGGCCCAACAGGTTTCCCCTCTTAAATACTTTGATCACAGAGGTGCTTATTGGCCTGGCCTTGGCCAGAGGTGGAGCCAACATTTACCTGGGGCAGGGGGAGGCTCTGGAAGTTTTGCAAGAAGTCATCCACCACAGCATTCCCCCCAATACTAAACAACCCCTTGCCAGACCCAAACCAATGGCAATTTAGGACCCTTGGCTGCAAGAGAAACTCGGCACTTCCCAGTTTCAGTCAGCTCCTTGGAGAAAGCAATGAGGATGGTGAGGCATGATAACTACTCAGTAATCCCATGTGACTTGCTTCCAATCCTCTTCTTGCCTTTCAGGAGTTAAGACAAGGCTTCTGAGGATATCTGCTCTGTCTTCTTTCTAGGGACTAAGTAGAGCATGTCTGGTCAGCTCCTTGAACACCCATGGATGCATCCCAAGTGGTCCATGAACCTGCGGTTGTCCAAATTGTAGTAAGAACCCCTTAGTTCATAGAATCATAGAATTATAGAATCATAGAATCATAGAATGATTTGGGTTGGAAGAGACCTCAAAGATGGCAGGGACTTCTCCCACTAGATCAGGTTGCTCAAGGCTCCATACAACCTGGCCTTGAACACTTCCAGGGATGGAGCATCCATAACTTCCCTGGGCAACCTGTTCCAGTGCCTCACCACACTCAGGGTAAAGAACTTCTTCTTTATATGTAGTCTAAACCTACCCTCTTCCAGAGACCACCCATTGCCCTTTGTCCTATCACTAGAGGCCCTTGTAAAAAGTCCCTCCCCAGCCTTTCTGTAGGTCCCCTTCAGGTACTGGAAAGACTCTATAAGGTTTCCCCAGAGCCTTCTCTTTTCGAAGCTGAACATGTCCAGCTCTCTCAGCCTCACAGGAGAGGTAATCTATTCCTCTGACTGTCTTGGTTGCCCTCTTCTGAACTCATTCCAACAGCTCCATGTCTTTCTTGTGTTGGGGGCTCCAGAGCTGGACACAGTTTTCCAGGTGGGGTCTCACAAGGGCGGAGCAGAGGGGCAGAATCACCTCCCTTAACCTGCTGGTCATACATCTCTTGATGCATCCTGGGATATGGTTGGCTTTCTGGGCTGTAAGTGCCCAGTTGGCTCATGGTGATCTTATCATCTACCGACACACCCAAATCCTTCTGCCCAGGACTGCTCTTAATCCACTCATTGCCTAGTTTGTATCTATGTTTGGGATTGCCTCGACTCAGATGCAGGACCTTATACTTGACCTTGTCAAACTTCATGAGGTTTGCCTGGCCCCACCTCTCCAGCCTGTCAAGGTCCCTCTGGATGGAATCCTTTCCCTCCAGTGTGTTGACCACACCACACAACTTTGTGTCACTGGCAAACTTGCTGAGGGTGCACTTGATGCCACTGTCCATGTCACTGACAAAGACACTAAATAGTACCATTCCCAGTAATGATTCCTGTGGGACACCATTTGTGACTGGTCTCCACTTGGTCTTTGAGCCATTGACATCAACTCTTTGAGTGCAATCTTCCAGCCAATTCCTTATCTAATGAGTGACCCATTCATCACATCCACGTCTTTCTAACCTGGAGACCAGCATGTCACGTCATTTCCCTCAGGACATACAGGTGGATCTCATCAGGTCCCATGGACTTGTACAACTTCAAGTTCTTTAAATGGTCTCAAACCTGATCTTCACTTACAGTGGATGGATTTTCCTTCGCCCAGGCCCTGCCTTTAGCTTCTACAACTTGGGCAATGTGGCTAGAGCCCTTGTCAGTGAAGACTGAGGTGAATAAGTCATTGAGAACCTCAGCCTTCTTCATATCCTTCATGACCAGTTCTCCTATTCCCTTCTGGAGAGGGCCCACATCTTTCCTAGCCTTCCTTTTAGTACTGACATCACTTGTTACCCTTGATGTCCCTGACTAGATTTAATTCTATCTGGACTTCAGCCTTCCTAACCTGATCCCTGGCTTCTCAGAGCATTTCCTTGTATTCTTCCCAGTCTATTTGTCCTTTCTTTGACTTTCTGTAAATTCTCTTGTTTATCTTTGTGTCCAGTAGCTTCCTGTTCATCCACGCAGACCTCCTGACATTCTTGCCTGCCTTCCTCCTTTTTGGAATTCATTACTCATGGGCATTGAGGAAGTGGTCCCTGAATATGGACCAGCTTTCTTGGGTCCCTCTCCCCTTCAGGGCTTCATCCCATGGTGCCCCATTAAGCAGATCCCTGAAGAGGTCAAAATCTGCACTCTTGAAGTCCAGGGTGGTGAGCTTGCTGCACACTCTCCTTTTTTTGCCATGAGGATCTTGAATTCTAGCAGCCAAGGCTTCCATTAAGGTTCACCAGTCCCTCTTTTTTAGTGTGAACAAGGTCCAGCATGGCACCCCTTCTTGTTGTTTCCTCTACCACCTGGAGAAGGAAATTGTCATTAATGCATTCCAGGCATCTCCTGAATTGCTGCCACCCTGATGTGCCGTCCTTCCAACAGGTATGCGGGTGATTAAAGTCCCCCATGAGGACCAGAGCTTGTGAGCATGAAGCTGCTCCTATCAGTCTATAGAGGGCCTCGTCTGCTCAGTCATCTTGGTCAGGTGACCTGTAGCAGACCCCCACTATGATATCACTTTCCCTTGATTTTCCTCTAAACCTGACCCCTAAACTCTCAGTCAGCTCCTCATCCATCCCCAGGCCAAGATGGATTCCAGCTGGTCATTGACACAGAGGGTGACATGCCCTCCTCTTCTACCCTGCCTGTCTTTCCTAAAGAGCCTATACTCATCTATTCCTATGCCCCAGTCATAGGAGCCATCTCACTACGTCTCAGTGATGTCTAGAACATCATAACCTTGTAGACATGCACATAGCTCTAACTCCTCTTGTTTGTTCCCCATCCTCCATGCATTTGCATAGAGGCATTTAAGTGGGACCCCTACTGAAGCCAACTTACAGCTGGAATGCTTACTGGCTGGAATCCATTATCTTGCACTTCGTGTGCTCTCTCACTAGTCTGTGTTCCATGCCTGGAGCCAGGGCATCTATTTCCAGCATTGGCCTCAAAGTAGGATGGGTTGAGGATCCCCTCTCCCAACAAATCTAGTTTAAAGCCCTACTTACTAGACTGGCTAGTCTTTGTCCAAATATTTTCTTCCCTTTCTCTAAAAGATGTTCCCCATCGGTCCCCAGCAGACCAGGTTCTTTATTCCTCTGCTGTAGATTCTGCTTCATTCCCAAAGAATCTGCAGGGAGATTCAGGGATGTGGTAGGTCTGAAGAAAAGTCATACCAGTAAAAACAAGGAGAATCAGGCGCTCAGCGTCACAGTCTTTTTCTTATCATTTTTCACCAGGTCCCCTACCTCATTAAGCAATGAACTCATATCTTTTGTCATTACTTCTGCTGCTCAGTGACACCTTTCATGATTCGCTTTACCTCCTCTCCTTGTTTCCACTCCAGCTGTGCTTTGGCTTTTCCTGACTCACACTCCCACACGTTGTAGAGCACCATGCCTGTGCTCTGAGGAGGCTGTCCTTGAAGGTTTGCCAGTTCTCAAAGGAGCCTCCATGCTCCAGGACAGCTTCCCATGGCATCTCACCAAGCAGACAGGTCCCTACTGAGTTTCACATGTTCTTTTCTCAAGTTGGTGACAGCAATTCGTCTGTTTGTCTTGGTGAGTCCTCTAAGGATCTTAAGCTCTGCAGTAGCCTGGTCACTGCAGGCAAGATTGCTCTTGAACTTTTCATCATTG